>NW_006952236.1:1322-3027 GCF_000164805.1 Carlito syrichta | reverse complement strand
CTGGCATTTTGTGACAAGATCCCTCCCTTTCAGGTGCCTCAAATACCGAAATTTCCTGTGGTCAGGCTGATGGAAATTGGGATATGAGTTTAGAATATTGTACAATTTATGATGTCTTTTAAGGGGAACCTGTAACCTTGGATTACAGTTCCATCTATTGATATCCAAACAACTTCAATTCTATATTCATCAGGAAATATCTCGGGTACTGCTGAGAATTCAGCAGGAATTTTTGTAATGAGAGTCCTCATGTACGGGAAACTACATGGCCTCTTACTATGGAAGGATAAGGAATCTGGGTTGTACGAGTCCTCAAATCCGGACAACCTACAGGGTGTCTTACTAAGGGAGTAAAAAGTATCAGGGATTTGAAGCACGAATCTGGGGAATGGAACTCCTCACATACAGAAAACTTCATAACCTCTTGCTAAGGACGGAGAAGGAATCTGGGTAACACATGTCTTTGATCCTAAAAATCTACAGGGCATTTTTCTAAGGGCTTAACAAGAATTAGGGTTTTGTTTTGTTTTTTGTTTTGTTTTTTTTTGAGTTGGAGTCTCACTCAGTCTTCCAGACTGGAGTGTAGTGGCCACTTCCGGCCACCACAGCATCGACCTGATGGACTCCGGTGATCCTTCCACCTCAGCCTTCCAAGTAACCAGAATTACAGGCGTGTGCTACCATGCCCAGCTGATTTTTTGATTTATTGTAGAGATGAGGTCTCGCTGCCCAGGCAGGTCTCAAACCCGCGGGCTCAGGCAATCCACTCACCTCGGCCTCCCAAAGGCGCGGTATTACAGGCTGAGTCACCGAGCCCGGCGAATTAGGGTTTTGAAGAAGGAATTTCAGTAATGGGAGTGTTCATATACAGGAAACTACACAGCCTCTTCCGAAGAAAGGATCAGGAATCTGGTTTTCACGAGTCCTCAATGCTAAAAATCTACTGGGCTTCTTACTAATGGCTAAACATGAATCAGGATTTCTAAGCAAAAATCTGGGAAACGGGAGTCCTCATATATAGGTAACTACACAGGATCTTGCTAAGGAAGAATAACGAATCTGGTTTACACAGGTCCTCAATTCCAAAATGTTCAGGGCGTCTTGGTAAGGCCTACAAGATTCAGACTTCGAAGTCCCCTTATTTTTCAGAGTTGTTTCCTATGTGCATATTAGGAATCAATCATTCCAGAAGTCTTGCAATATTCTGGTCCTCTAATTAGTTTAAACGAAAATATGGAAGTACAAGTCCATTTAGATTCTGGTTCCTCTAACGCCAAATTCCAGGACACAAGTTTTTTGAATGTAAGCCTGAGTTCAGGGTTACCTCATATGCCAGAAACTTCTGGTAGTTCAGCTTTTCGGAATTAGGACCTAGGGTTTAGATGTTTAACCAGGTTTACAAGGTATTTTTGAAAGGGCACCAAGGTCTTGGTTTACAAGTCCATAGGAACATTCTGGAGTCTTTCTATTGGGAGTCACGTGTCTGGACTTCTAGGCAATGGGGAAAAATCTGGTTGTTCTTCAGAGAATGAAACAGGAATCTCGGACACTATGTCCCCAGAAAGCTTCTACTCATGTTACCAATGTGGAAAAAGGAAAATCAGTTTGCATGTGACTAGCAAACTTCTGGGCAGTTGTTAATTTTTCCCTGGTTTAGATAGTTCTCATACGTTGAAGCCTACAGGAATTTTTTAATTGCTAATCA
>NW_006952236.1:0-793 GCF_000164805.1 Carlito syrichta | reverse complement strand
AATCTGGGTAATGGGAGACCCCATATAAAAGAAACTACATGGCTCTTGGTAAGGAAGAATAAGGTATTTTGGTTGCATGAGTCCTCAGACGAAAGATCCACAGGATGTCTTACTAAGCGGTAACAATGAATCTGGTTTTAATGTAGGAATCTGGGTAGTGGGAGTCCTCAAATACAGGAAACTGGACTGCCTATTGCTACGTAAGAATTAGGAATCTGCGTTACACGTGTTCTCAATCCCTAGAAAACTTCTGGGCATCTTGCTACGGGCTAAACACGAATCAGGGTTTTTGAAGCATGAATCTGTGGAATTGGGGTCTTCATATACAGGCAAATACACGAACTTTTGCTAAGAAAGAGTAAGGAATACGGGTTACACGTGTTCTCTATCACAAAAGAACTACAGTGCCTCTTGCTAAGAGCTAAACAAGAATAAAGGATTTGAAGCGGGAATGTGGGTAATACTCCTCATAACAGGAAACTTCGAGTTCTCTTGCTAAGGAAAATTAAGGAATCTGTTTTACCAGTTCCTCAAACACAAAATCTACATGGTGGCTGGTTAAGGGCTAAATAAGAATCAGGGTTTTAGAACAGGAATCTGGGGAAAGGGAGTCCTCATATACAGGACACTACACGGCCTCCAGTGAAGGAAGAATAAAAAATCCGTGTTACACGAGTCCTCAATTAGAAAAAATTCTTAGAGCGTCTTGTTACTGGGCAAACAAGAATCAGGGTTTCCAGCTCCCCTCATGTTTTGGAGCTGTTTAGTATGTGGATATTAGGAATCAGTCAAG
>NW_006952235.1:0-773 GCF_000164805.1 Carlito syrichta | reverse complement strand
GACAAAAATAACTATAATGCATAGAGAACAAGTAGCAAACAGTGAGAAATAACTCCTTTGTTATAATAACTTAAATGTAAATGAAATTAAGTTATTCAATCAAAAAACTGGCCAAATGGATAAAAACCAGAATCCAATTAAAGGGAGAATGAAGACTGGCAGACTGAATTGAAGCCATAATTCAACTATGGCTTTTATGGTGATGGGTGCACAACGTTATGACTCTACTTAACATTATTGATTGTACACTTAAAATAATATGAGTAAATTTTATGTTAGGCAAAAAAATAAATTGGAAAAAAGGAAAACTAATCTAATAAAGAATTTTTGTTATTTCTTTTAATTTAATAGAAAAGTTGTAAATGAAATACTGGTAACAGAATCTGTTTCTTAGCCTCAGCCAACATAACAAAATACCATAGACAGGTGACTTAAACAAAAATTTATTTATCAGGGTTCTGAAGGCCTTGTACAGGAGACTTCTTTGATTTTTAATTTTTTTAAAGAGATGGTATCTCACTATGTTACACAGGCTGAACTCCAACTCTGGGGCTCAAGTTATTCTCTCACCTCAACTTCATGAATAGCTGTGACTGCAGATGTGCACCACCATGGTTGGCATTGAGATTCACTTTAGATCCATAGACACAAATAGATTAAACATGAATCAAAAAAAGATATACCATGCAAATAGCAAGCAGAAGAGAGAAGGGATAACTATATCAATATATATTTTTTGAAGACTTAGATCAGAAAGAGACAGACAAGAGAAA
>NW_006952234.1:0-785 GCF_000164805.1 Carlito syrichta | reverse complement strand
TTTTCCCTGGCTTTAGATAGTTCTCATACGTTGAAGCCTACAGGAATTTTTAATTTCTAATCAGGAATTAGGAGTCCCAGTCCCCACAATTTTCAGTACTAATTTCTGTATATGAACCACAAATCTGTCATTACCAATTCCCAGAAACCTGCTGCTTCTTTTCTTATTTGTAACAGTGAATCTGGCCATCTGCTCGGTTTTTATTGCAGGAGACTGTAAGGCCAGATTCCACAACCGAAGGAATCATCTCGCCACTTTTTGTGTAATTTCTGACATCAGGTTTACCTCCTAACCCAGAAACTACTACTGGAATTTTAGATTGATATTCGTAACTTGAGATTAGGTGTTCCCAATATTTAGGACATTTTCTTCAAGGGGATCCAGCAATCTTGGATTCCAGGGCCCCTCTTATCTTTTGGGCTTATGAGTATATGTATATAAGAGTTTGTACTTCCACGTCGCTAAGTAACTTCCAGGAGTCTTACTGAGAACAAATAGAATCTGGGTTAAGGGCTCACAACTCCAAGAATTCTACATGGATATATTATAAAGGCTCATCTGGAATCTCGGATTCTATTTCAACACATTCTTTAGGGCTACAGGCCTCTTGAATATGACAATTTTGTCATTAAACATTCTCAGCAACCTTCTGGTTTTCTTGATAGTTGTAACAGAGAATGTGAACCCTCAAGTCCGTTGGGTTCCTCGCGACAACAAAGGGCAGATTCCAGGACACAAATAATCTTATCACCATATTTGTATGTAACTATCGCCTAAGAAGTACC
>NW_006952233.1:0-3824 GCF_000164805.1 Carlito syrichta | reverse complement strand
CCTTCCAAGTAGCTGGAACTATAGGTGTGCACTACCTCGCCCAGCTTCTTTTGAAATCTTTTCAGCAAAACTAGTTAGAACTTACTTCAATTTCTGGTTGGTGCAGAGACAGCAAAACAGAAATAGTGCAGCTGACCAGGAGGGAGGTTCACCCCAATAACGGTAAGTATTCTGTAATCCTGGACAACACCCACAGGGGAGTTTGCTTCCTGCAGAGCTGGTCATAGCTGCTGGGAGTCCCAGGCAATTTTCTAAGAGCAAGAATAGTCTCAGGTCTGTGCAAGTAGAGGTGAATCATAGACCAGTGTCTAGAGGTCTGTATGATACAACCCAGCTCTGGGAGAATGTCCAGTAGGTTAACAAGACCTTAACCCAACCAGCTGGGATTCAAGACAGACCTGTCTCCTTCCAGGTTCTGCTTCTGAACTGGGTGGGTTGTGCTACCTGTTGACCTGGTTTCCCAGGAGATAAGAATGAGACAACCATGTACCTTAGGTTTTGCACTGTTGCTTCATTGTCTAGACTTGTATCCTAAGTCCCAGGTAACACTTCTCTTTAAATGCTGCACTGGAAGGATCTGAGAAGTAACTTAAGGCTTTTGATATGTGATGTTTAAATTCTGTGTGTCTGAACAGTGTTAGCATTAGGGTAGAGGAAGCTTAATGTCACTGCAGCTAGAGGGCATTTCTACTAAATCGGGAGAGAACCACCACTCTGGGAGCCATTCTGCATCTGACTAGGCACAAATGACAGCCTTGGATTCAGAAAATGTTACTGTAATGACATCAAGAGTCTTAAGAACTACCTCTGGGAAACATATATATTACTGCTTTAGTTAGAAGAAAAGGACCTTAAGTGCAAATAAGAAGGTGTTATTGTTCTTTTTTTAAAATTATTTTTGTTCATTTAAAATCCATCTAATGAACAGCAGGCCTAGAGTAGTATTTGCTGAGCAGGGGTTACATTAGTGACATTCGGCATCATTTAAAACATTGACTTGGAGGTGAATTTTAATCTGTTAAATTGAGATGTACTAAAGATGAAATCTGTGAGCAAGAGTATTTCAGTCAAGGGTTTCCCAAAGCGTGGTCCAATCTTGCAAGAAGAGATTTATTGGTCAAATATATATGAGGAAACTGCATGTGAATCATCTTTCCTTCTTGCATATCCACAATGTACATTAGCATATTAAAGATTTCCTGGTAAAATAACTTCCAAACTTTTTAATTAGCTTTTTGCCACCCGGAACTTATTTGGCAATTAATCCCTTTATGCACAATGCCTACTGCACTCTAAAGAACTAAAGTTCAGCCAGGTCTGGTGGCTCATGCCTGTAATCCCAGCACTTTGGGAGGTCAAGATGGGAGGATTGCTTGAGTCCAGTTGTTCAAGGCCAGCTTAGGCAACAAAGTGACACCCCCTCTCTACAAAAAATAGAAAAATTAGCCAGGCATGGTGGTGTGTGCCTCCCAGTTACTTGGGAGACTGAGGCAGGAGGATCACTTGAGCCCAGGGTTTCAAGACTGCAGTGAGTGGTGATTGTGTTACTACACTCCAACCTGAGTGACAGAGTAAAGCCCCATTAAAAAAAAAAAAAAAAGAACAACGAACACTGGATAATGCTGCTTCCATTTTTCTATGAAGTTAAGCAACTTACAGTCATGTACTTCATAGCCATCTTTAGGTCAGTGATGGACTGTACATATGATGATGGTCCTGTAAGATGGTAATACTGTATTTGGATGTGTTTTTCTGTGTTTAGATACACAAATATATACTTACAATTGTGTTACAATTGCCTACAGTATTTAGTACAGTAACATGCTGTGCAGATGTGTAGCCTATGAGTAATAGGCTATGACATACAGCCTTTGTGTGTATTAGGTTGTATCACTTAGGTTTGTGTAAGTACACTCTGTGATGTTTGTACGACAACAAAATCCTCTGAATACATCCCCATCATTAAGGGAGACACGACTATTTTTAAACAAATAACTGCTTCCTTTAAATAATTCATGTATTCATCATATTGCAAACCAGTGACACAGTATGCCTATATGACAGACCAAAAACATAATATAATGAACAGGTGAAACATTTAGGCAAGCCCATCACAGCAAAGTTATTTGCAAATATTATCTATTATCTAACATTTACATTCACATTTTTAAAAAGTCAGCTACTTAATATATTTCCTCATAATTAGTGTACTGTTAGCTGGTGCCCTTTAGTCCTTATTTTCCAGTAACTTCACCTGGCAGCCTCTTAAACTCCTGAAGGAACTCACTGACATTTCTTCCTTACAACTTATTTGAGGAGAGCTCCACCTCCTTAAACCAAAGTATTGTTTTCATTATAATCAGCTTCTTATCCACAATAGTCTAAACTATGCTTTCCTTATCGGGTCTTTCAAAATCCTATTATCATTCACAAGTTCTAGGTCAGAATGTTGTCTCTCTGCCATATAACTGGTTATATTATCTCATTTATCATTTCTTAAAAACAATAAATATTACACAAAGTTGTCATTTCTTCATAAGACCATGTATATATATTTGTGAAAATAGAACAAGGACTAAAGCTTATTTGTTCATCACAGACAGTTCCTGTATTGTCCTTTAGAGAATGGTTCCAGAAGGCAGCTTCTTTGAGAACCTTATCTTGACGGCCCAGATTCTGCAGTTTCTTTATTCTTCAGGAGCTGCTGTGGAAAGGATGACTTTAAGGAAGTCTCCCTGCTCTAGGAAATAGAGCTCCACTTCAGTTGGGAAGAAAACAGGGAGAACAAGGCAGGACAGAAAAGGCATGGGCTACTAGCGACTGCTTTTTTGCTCCATGAAAAGGATGAATGAGTCCCTATGAGGGAGATGAGGTTTTTGTTGGGGAATTTGGGGCAGAGAGTGTAAAATAGATGGGTCTGAACAATAGTCAGCTGTGAAATACTTAAAAATGTAAAGGCAGGCAATATCCTCTTTTCAGACTTAAGATAAATTCTAGAATAAGAATGCCCACACAATAGAAAGAGTGTGGCAATGAACACCCAAACAAACCAACACTCTCACAAAAATATATAGGCATGATGTTAAATTACAGTTTGTGTGAGCATAGCTTGAGAAAATGCTCGAAGGCAAGTGACTGGAATTACATGTGACTAACTTTCGTTTAAGGAAACCAAGACTCTAAGAAAGTACAGTTAGTTCCCAGGCTTTTTGATTTCACAGATAAATAACATTAAAATAAATGGTGGGGGGGGAGCGGGGGAAAAAAATAAATAAATAAATAAATGGTAACTGACTCTAGTAATTTAATTTATTGTTTTTAAAAGGATACAAAAATGCTATAATTTATTATTATCATAGTTTTAGTTTTTTTTACCAGAAAAAATAGGAAAGGCACAATTTCACAATAACATACAATTCTTTTCTTTTTCTTTTATTTCTTTCTTTCTTTTTTTTTTTTTTTTGGGTTGGAGTCTCACTATGTCGCCCAGACTGGAGTGCAGTGGCACGCTTATGGCTATCCCAGCATTGACCTGCTGGGCTCAGGGAGTCCTTCTGTCTCAGCCTTCCAAGTAGCCAGAACTACAGGTGCGTGCTACCATGCCTGGCTAATTTTTTTATTTATTGTAGAGATGAGGTCTCACCAAGTTGCCGGGGCTGGTTTCAAACCTGTGGGCTCAGGCAATCCACTCACCTTGACCTCCCAAAGTGCTGGGATGACAGGCCAAGTCACCGAGCCTGGCCTACATATAATACTTGAAATTGAATATGTTCAGATTTATGAAAAATACAGGACACAGACTTAATTTTTCTTATTTTGTCAAG
>NW_006952232.1:0-583 GCF_000164805.1 Carlito syrichta | reverse complement strand
ACCTCCAAACTCCGCAATAGTCACCTCTCTGAACTCCATTGCTTAAACCATACATCTTGGACTCATGGATGATTTGTTTCTTTCTCTCCGACCTAACATCAATTCAATTAAAAAAAAAAATATGCAGTTTCTATCTTTAACATAAATCTAGAAACTTGTCCTTTCACATTATGTCACTTTCCACTCTAAGCCACACCACTTTGATTTTTCATCTGAAATATTGAAAGTGAGTCCTCACTGGTCTTCCAGCTGCATCCTTACCATTCTGTGATCCATTAGCCAAACAGAAGCTAGAATAAACTTTGTAAAATTCAAAGCAAATTACATTGCTCCTTTCCTTAACTTTCTGGTGACTCTCATTTCACTTTGAGATTTGTTTAAAATAAGGTCTTTGCACTCACCATTTCCTGTGTAGAACACTTTTTTGCTAGTAACAGCACAGTGTGCTTCTTGTTCCTTCAGGTATCTCCTCGATATCTTCTCATACAATCTCCCTCCACCCTCGACTATCTAGCCCCATCACTTTACTATTTTTCTTCATAGCATGCATCACTCCTGCCATAGTCCAGAGTCATTTGTTGTT
>NW_006952231.1:0-739 GCF_000164805.1 Carlito syrichta | reverse complement strand
CAGCCACTAGTTTCCCAAAATCCATGGTTGTCAGTAACAGCACCCGTGATTGTGACAAAATGGACTTGTGTCTTCAGTAACGCTGCTTGGTGCTGTCACTCACAGGCCCCCGCACTGCCATCTTGCACCTCCGAGTTCTCTTGGTTGCAGAACATCTCTTCTTTGGGTGCCTGCATTTTCTCGATGGCAGCACCGCAAATGACACTGATCTGATGGGTTGTAAGATGCAGTGTCCCTGGTTGCTGAATGTTTGCATATTTTTACATATTTCATCTGCATGATACAGGACAGCGTGCAGTAGTCAATCATTCTAATGTTTAGTCATGCAACCTTGGACTTAAAAAATAAAAATAAAAAGGGCAAATTACAGCCTAAACTTAATTCAGATTAGATTTTGCTGCAATTGAGTTCTTAGTCAAATTTACACTCCAAATGCAAATTCATAACATTTGGGGTTTTAAAATTGCTAAAAAGGAATTGTGGAACTGTGCTCCAAATTCTATCAGTTATAATCAGCAAGATGTCTTACAGGAGGGACATTCTTTCAGAGAATTCAAGGAATATATAATTAATCCTCTTCCTATTCCAAGAAGAGGTGTTTTTGTTTTTTTTTTATAAGAATACTAGAAAAAATGGAGAATGAAACTCTGGACAATCATTTATTTCCAATGCTTACTGGATTTTATAGACTTCCTGAAAAATAAAAGCCAAAGGAGAACAAGTAAAGACTTTAAATAAG
>NW_006952230.1:0-1992 GCF_000164805.1 Carlito syrichta | reverse complement strand
CCAATCTTGAAAGGAATCCCACTCAGATATCTTTAAACAGGGTATGCATACTCTTGAGAGCCTTTGAAGATTTGCCAGGGCTATACAGTTTCAAAGTTTTAAGGAAATCATTTTGTAGATGATCAGTTTCACTGTGTTTCTTCCTAAAACTGGTCTGAGAACCACTCCTGCAGTTTTTATTCCCTTTTACCTCCCTTTTTACAATGATCATCTCCTGAAAGACATGGGCACCTTTCACCAATCCTGTTTTGTTTAATGATTCATTTTTATGGGTAGAAAAAAAAAGGCACTCAACAGAAGGGTGTTTGGAAATATAACTCTAAATAAAAGCTCTTGATTTGGTTTAAATATATATAGAGAGAGAGGGTTCAAAAAAAGTATACGATTTTAAGAAAGGAAAAAACTATTAAAATTATAAATGAATACAAGTCACATCTGATTTCTGCAATTCCAAGAGGTTCCCATAGTGGTTATCATCAGTTTACAGACACCTCTGATCATGGTGAACTAGAAGTAACATCAAACAGAGGGCATGTATCAGATAGCAGCCTTAAGAGGACACATCCATAAGCAGGTATTTGTCTGACGACATTCATCACAGGACATTCATCAGAGGACATTCATTGGAGGGCATCCATCAGGGGATATTCATCAGAGGACATCCATCAGAGGGTGTTTATTAGAAGGCTTCCATCAGAGAACATCTATCAGAAGATATTGAACAGAGGTTATTCATCAAAGAGTATCCATCAGTGAGTATCCATCAGAGGGCACTGATCAGAGGGCATTCATCAGAGGTTGTTGATCAGAAAGGAGAGACCAAAGGGTATCAGTCAGGGGCATCTATTAGAGGGTATAGATCAGAGGGCCTCAATTAGTGGGCCTCTATAAGAAGGTATCGATCAGAGGGTATCAGAGTATACTGATAAGAGGACATGTGGGCATGTCATAGTGATCCACAAGCAGGTATCTACCAGAGGACATCCATGAGAGGAAGTCTGTCAGAGGTTTTCTATAAGAAACATCCATTAGAGTGCACCCATCAGAGGGCATCTATCAGAGAACATCCATTAGAGAGCATCTATCCAAAGGTATTGATCAGAGGGTATAGAACAGAGAGCATTCATAAGAGGGATCTATGTACTGTGAGAAGCCATCCTCACAGTACATCCATAGAGAATACTTCACAGAAGGCATTCATAAGGGAATATTCATCAGAAAGTACCCATCTGAGGGCATCCTTTAGAGAACATCTATCAGAGAGCATCCATCAGAGGACATCCATCAGAGGTATCTAGCAGAGGGCATCTATCAGAAGCTATCCACAGAGGACACCAATCAAAGGATGTCTATCAGACAGCATTCATCTGAGAGTATCCATCAGAGGGCATTCATCAGAGGACATCTAACAGAGGGGAGCTTCCTGAGGGCATCTATCAAAGGGCATTCATCAGAAGGCATTTACAAGAAGCTATCCTCACAGGATACCCATCAAAGGATATCTGTCAGAGTATATCGATCAAGGGCATCTTTCAGAGGGTGGACTTCAGAGGACAACATCTATCAGAGTACATACAACAGAGAACATCCATCAGATGGCATCCATCAGAGGACATCAGAGGGCATCTATCAGAAGGCATCCATAAAAAGGCATCTACTAGAAGCTATACTCAAGCCAGGGGCAGTGTTCACACCTGTAATCCCAGCACTTTGGGAGGCAGCAGTGAGAGGATTGCCTGATTCCAGGGCTTTGAGACCAGCATGGGCACCTTGGTGAGACTTCATCTTTACAACAAATCAAAAAATTTCCTGGGCATGTGTGGTTCCAGTTACCTGGAAGGCAGAGGTGGAAGGATCACCTGAGCACAGCAGGTGAAGGCTGTAGTGGCTGTTGAGCATGCCACTGTACTCTGTACTCCAGCATGGGTGACAGAGTGTGACTATGACAAAAAAAAGCTATCCTCAGAAGACAGTCATCAGAGGATATCTGTC
>NW_006952229.1:0-801 GCF_000164805.1 Carlito syrichta | reverse complement strand
GAGGGCACCAGGGTTTGGTTTCCAAGTCCACAGGAACATTCTGGAGTCTTTCTATTGGTAGACACGGATCTAGACTTTCAGGGCACTGGGAGACATCTGGTTGTATTGCTGAGAACGAAACAGGAATCTGAGACACTATGTCCCTTGAAAGCTTCTACTCATGTTACCATTGTGCAACAAGGAAAATCAATTTCCATGTGACCAGCAAAATTCT
This sequence comes from Carlito syrichta, assembly GCF_000164805.1. Classification (NCBI taxonomy): domain Eukaryota; kingdom Metazoa; phylum Chordata; class Mammalia; order Primates; family Tarsiidae; genus Carlito; species Carlito syrichta. Next base: position 587 of record NW_006952229.1, on the reverse strand, counting down.
GGGCAGTTGCTAATTTTTCCCTGGTTTAAGGAAGTTCTCATACCTAGAAACCTACAGGATTATTCTAAATGCTAATTAGGAATTTGGGAGTCACATTCCCAATATTTTCAGAGCTAATTCCTATATCCATAACACAAATCTGTCATTACCAGTCACCAGGAACCTGCTGCTGCTCTTCTTAATTGTAATAAAGAAGCTGTCAATCTGCTTGGCTTTTTCTGCAGGAGGCTGTAAGGCCAGATTCCACAACCCAATGAATCATCTCGCCATTTTTAGTGTAATTTCTGGCTTCAGTTTTTCCTCCTAATCCAGAAACTTTTGCTGGAATTGTAGATTGATTTCATAAGTTACGATTAGGAGTTCCCACATATTTAGAACGTATTCTTAAAGGGGATCCAGCAATCTTGGATTCCAGGGCGCTTCTGACCTTTTGGGTGAATGAATATTGGTATATAAGAGTTTTTACTTCCACATCGCTAGGTAACGTCCGGGAATCTTACTGAGAACAAAAAGAATCTGGGTTACGTGGGTGGTCAATCCAAGAAGTCTACATGGCCACATTATAAGGGCTAATCTGGGCTTCTAAG
>NW_006952228.1:0-949 GCF_000164805.1 Carlito syrichta | reverse complement strand
GGCACAATAGTTGGAGGAAGGAGAGGCACCCCTTGGTGTGCCCCATAATTTTGATAGTCAGAAAACCCTTCCTAGACCATCCCCTTCTGTCCCATTGGCTAGAAGTGCTTCACTTGGCTGTCCCAAGACCAGCAGTGACAGGGACTTGGGTTAACCAGACCCAAGGGCCATGTTTACGTGGCAGTTACCTGAGCATGCAAGGGGGGAGGGAGTATGTTCGGGTAAAGGGCAGGATAGGGATGTGGCTGTGGGAGGCAACCAGTGACAGCTATGCCAAATGCCTGGCACGCTGTATATGCCACATCTCAGAAAGTAGAAAGGAGTGAGCTCTTAAGTGACAAGGCAAAAATTATCTTCTACAGAGAAGGGTATGCAATATGACATTTTAAAATTTTCATATTTATAATTACATGAATAAACTGCCATTATGATCGTAAGACATATCTTTACCCTGACCAATAAATGACATCTTTTGTAAGTGTGTAATAATCCAGTTTGCATCAAAGGATATCAGCTTAAATGAACTTTCAACATATTATTTCTTTCAATGTAATTCTGTTTTCCAAGTAAATGGAGAGATATAGGGACTTTGAAAAAATTTCTCAACACATCAAACTGCTCTTCAAGAAGAGATCTTCCTATCAATTATAAAAAAAAACCAAAATGCCTAGTGGTAGCTAGTTGGAGTGTTGCTGCCTGTAGTTTCAGGTACTTAAAGAGGATGAGGTGTTGCAGGAAAACAAAGACCGTGACACCAAGGCTATCTTAGGAAGTAGCCTTTTTATCAGAGCAGCACTACTCAGTGGGTTAATGCTCCAAGGCTGAGCAACCCGAGAAAGAGGAGAGGGGTTTTTATCTGTTAGTTTACGTAAGGGAGGGAGTCAGGTTGTATGACTATACATTTTTCTTAGAATTTGCAAGTTGGTTTCAAGCAAAACCAGATTCTCAA
>NW_006952227.1:0-4316 GCF_000164805.1 Carlito syrichta | reverse complement strand
GAATAAAGGTGGAAGGAAGCCTCACTTTTCACTGTATACTCTTTTTTTTTTTGAGTTGGAATCTCACTCTTGATGCCCAGGCTGGAGAGCAGCAGCATGCTCTTGGTCACTGCAGCCTCCATCTGGTGGACTTAGGTGATACTTCTGCCTCAGCCCTGCAAGTAGCTGGAACTACAGATGCATGCCACCATGCCCAGCTAATTTTTGATTTATTGTGGAGACAAGATCTCGCCAATTTGCCTGGGTTGGTCTCGAACCTGTGGGCTCAGGCAATCCTCTCGCCTTGGCCTCCCAAAGTGCTGGGATTCCAGGTTGAGCCACCGCAGCTGGCCTGTATACTCTCTTTTAACTGTCTGAATGTTGAACAACATGCAAAGAAGTATTTTAAGAAGAAACTGAGGCAATAGAAAGAATACGTGATTTAAAAAAGAGTTCTTGTATTTGCTTCTAAAAATGCATGTTCTGATTTATATTTATTCATAGTTTTTAAAAAATCACTTATCAAATTATAATATATAATTACATTAACTTATTTTTAAATTGTTTAGCTTATGATCTCCATTCCAGCTCATAATTTAAGTTCATAATAAAGGTTGAGATTTTCTTCCTTCCATCCAAATATTTCTATAGAATTATGCCTGGCACTTAAAACACAGTTAATAAACATTTCTTGAGTAAATGAATAAGTTACATTTCTGTGCGTTATAAATAGTATCAATCTGCATCCTGCTTTTCTTCCCTTAAGAAGTTCCCAGAGCTGAGTGCAGTAGCTCAAGCCTGTAATCTCAGCTAATGAGGAAGCTGAGCAAGAGGATAGCCTGAGTTCATGAATTCAAGACCAGCCTAGGCAATATAGTGAGCCCCCATCTCTAAAATAAGAAAAAAATAACACTTTAAAAAAAGTTCCTAATGTATTCCCCATCTCAGAGAGCACCCTTTTCTGCTAACCTTACTTTTGGTTGGTATTGTCAAGTGGACAGCTCTCTTAGAACTCAGACATAATTAAAGGACTGGTCAGATAAAATAAAACTATTCATTTGGTGATAAAATAACCACAGATTGTTAGGGAAGCATCTTTCCAGATCATATGATAGTTTAATTATCAATCCTTTTTCTTTGGAAACTAAGTTACAAAGCTAAAGTAGAGGACCTACATCTAGGAAAATAAACTGAAAAAAAAAATAAGGCAAAAGAAAATGAAACTGGGAAGTAAGAAGAAAAAAAGACAGAATAAAGAGTTTATATTATGTATGTCGTTTTGCAGTTTTGTTTACCCCACTCCAACAGCCCTGTGATGGAAATTATCATCTCCTGCATCACAAATATAAAACCAAGACACAAAGGAAAAATAATCCCTATTTCCCAGAAGCCACTAAGTATCATAAAAAGAATTTGAGCTCAGTGTGTGCTGTCATTTGACCAGAAATCATCTGGTGACTGGATTTTTTCTCTGGAGGAAAAATGAATTATTCCTTGGAGATATTAGTACAGAATCTTGGCTCTGCCTGTGTACAATGCTTGAAATCACACCATTTGGTGCCACTCTCCTTCTAGTTTTAAATTTAATATTGTGATTTATGGCCTTACTAATTTTCTATTTCTTCAATTTGTAATTCAGTAAAATGGGACAAAAAGGCTCCTCTTAAATATGTATTAAAAGTCAATTAATTATTTTGAATATGATGGTAGTAATATTTTAATATGAGTATTATACAAAAAATCATTGTATTAACATGAACTAAAACAGCAAACAAATAGCATATCTTCTTGTTTTCTATTAACTGCTATTAAGGGGATGATAGTAGGTTTTAATTAACCTGCTACTTCTAGCGAAAGTGGCTAATAAAACATTTGGAGGCTGGCTAAATTTGGCCTAAATTACTGTAATCATCAATAAAATAATATTAAGTTAGCTGGGCCTCACTAGGGTATCTGTAGGGCCTGAGGCAAGAACACAAATAGAGAACCACATACCATGAATCTAAATATTTAAAGAGTTACAAATCAAGCTAGGGAACTACAGAATAAAATATGTTCTACTCCCCTCACGTGACAGATAGATATGCCGTCACAACCTGCCTTCACAGCAAAATACCACATATTCAAGATTTTTCAACACCTTAAGCCACTACCCCTGGGCCCCCTTCAGGAGGACAGTTAAAGACAGAGATGAATGTAGACCCTCAAAAAGGTTTCAGGGTTGTTGAGCCTGGGAATTTCTAGGGTGTTGTGTGGGAAGATCCTGGTCTAGAAAAGTGGTGGTATCTTCATGCAGTCATCTTCCCTTGACTCGTAAGCACCTTTCTTTTTGAGGAGTGATGTGATCAGAGGATGGCCACAGTGGGGCTCCCTAAAATGCTACTTCCACAGTAGAGTCATGCTGGCCCAGGTGTATGGACAAGGGGATACCGATTTCCCTTGAGCTTTTTCCATGAGTGCTGAAATGTACATAGTTTACCCCACCAGCCAAAGGACCTAAGGTAAAAATATTGTAAATTAGCCAGGCTTGGTGGCTCAGTCTGTAATCCCCCGCCTTTGGGAGGCCGAGGTGAGTGGATTGCCTGGGCCCGCCGGTTCGAGACCTCATCTCTACAATAAATCAAAAAATCAGCCGGGCATGGTAGCGCATACCTGTAATTCCGGCTACTTGGAAGGCTGAGGCGAAAGGATCGCCAGAGCCCAGCAGGTTGAGGCTGCGGTGGCTGGGAGTGGCCACTACACTCCAGTCTGGGTGACAGATTGAGACTCCAACTCAAAAAAATATATATATATATAGTAAATTCATTCAAGTAAATAATTATAAAATATGCGTTAGGCCAATTGTGCTGTGTCAGCACCTGATGACTGTGAGTCTGTGGAATGACACCTATTTAGAAAAAGGACCATAGGTCTGGCAGTTGGTCATATTTGAACCAGAAACAGCAAGGACAGCCAAAATAGAAAGATACAGTCCATGGTGCAAAATCTGCTAGTACATACAAATCAATAGAACCAGAAATAAAAGAAGCTAGAGATGTGTGGTGATTAAGAAATGGGGTTCTGGATTAAAGGATGTGGAATTCCATCCCTTCACCTCGTGGCTGTGAGACCTGTCAAGCTGCTGAACCTCTGTACGCTGTCATTTTTTTTTCAGCTGTAAAACGGAGCAAATAATAGTATCCAATTCAAAGATGAATGAAAACACAATGAAAGGAAGCTCTAATCATGGTGCCAAATATATAAAAAATAATCAATAAATTCTACTATTGTCACTAAGACAGAATCTTGCCCAAGGGAGGGTACTGTGGGTTGAACTAGAGAGACCCAACCCAGATGAGATGTAAGAGGCAACTGTAGTGTGTAGATCTGGATCAGAAGCCAAATCCAGAGTGTAGGGGGAAGGACATGGGCCTGGAGCATCCACCTGGAAGCTGGGCATAAACACGGCAAGGCAACGCAGGCAATCTGTGACAAGAAGAACTGTGAGAACAACGCTTCCTCTTACTTAATGTGGGGCTGTGTCTGGGTAAGATATCACCTACTCTCTGTCTCCAGCAAAAATAGATAAATAAATAATAAAGATAATTACATGGAGAAATGAGGGGATATTGGAAACTTATGAATGAATTACAGAAGAAATGAAGAAGAGGTAATTTTGGGTAAAAAATATATATATAAGCAACAACTTCTCCACAATATATGACTCCAAAGTAGAGGGGGAAAGATGACATCATATGTATTACAAGCACATTAAAGTTATAGAGACCAGAAGTTCCAAAGATGTGACAGACTTACTCATTGATCAAGTCAAACAGTAGAGCAGAATTATAAAATGGTAAGCCCAGGCAAGATTTGGATTGCTATTATATAATTTGGCCTATGTGATGTTTTTCTTTTTTTCTTTTTTTAATCATTTGAATTGAGGCTAATATTTACAAATTAAGAAATTCTATCAGAGAATTGGTATTTCTGGTCTCATTTGTATTGGCAGAAATTCATCAGCCCTTGACCACTGTCCCAAGGGTGACTGGGCTTTTTCACCTGAAGGACCCTGGACTTTCCATATGACTCAGCAAGCACCCAACCAGTATTGGGCTTACATATTTTAAAAGATAGCAGTTTGGATGCTTTTCATATCCTTTTCATTATTAACTGAACTGTCAGAGAAAAAGTGAGACAAATATTTACAAATAGAAAACTTCAAACGTATCAAAAATTCAAGTCAGATACAAAGATATTCCAAATTCAGAACACAGTGACTGCAAGTTCTAACAGAGACAAAGAGAATGCCAATGAGAGAAGAATGAACTCATTGCCAGGTAATTAACATCAAAGAG
>NW_006952226.1:0-737 GCF_000164805.1 Carlito syrichta | reverse complement strand
TGTCAAACAAAAAGTCTATAGGGGTATTCAAAATTTTTTGCGTACTCTCTTCTTTACTATTTTACTACCTTCCAAATAGTTGGAAATTTTCCAGGGACATTTATTTTACTTGTTTCTAATTTAATTCCATTATGGTCACAGAACATACTGTATTTGACTCAAGTCTTTTTAAATGTAATGAAAATTATTTTCTGGCATACATGTTGGTGTGTTCTGGTAAATATTCCATTATTTGGTAATTATTTTTTCAGACAGTCCTCCCTCATCTCTCTCTTTGCAGAATTCAATTATGTGTGTATTAGGCCACCTTATGTTGTCTCACAGCTCACTGCCCTAATTTTATTTCATTCTTTTTTCTCTCTGCATTTTTATTTGGATAGTTTCAGTTGCTTTGTTCTTAAGTTTACTAATCTTCTCTTCTACAATGTCTAATGTGCTGGTAATTCATTTCAGTGTATTTTTTATTTCATGAAGTAGTTTCAGTTGTTAGACATTTGATTTGAGTGTTTGGTATATTTTCCATACCTGTATTTAACTTTTTGAACATATTGAGCAGTTATAATACTTATTTCAATGTCCTTGTATCCTAATTCTAATATTGGTGTCAGTACTGTCTCAGTTTTGATCTGTTGATGTTCCTTTTTATTATGGACCTTTGGATGTTTTTTAATCTCTCATTGGATGTGTGAAATTGTGTATTTTACCTTTTGGTTGCATTTTTTTATTTCTCCAAATAT
>NW_006952225.1:0-802 GCF_000164805.1 Carlito syrichta | reverse complement strand
AAAAATCTCAGAGGGAAACATTTTGCTGATGTGGAAGAGATGAAAAAAAAAAAAAAACAGAAGCGCTAAAAGGTATTAAAATTGATCAGTTCAAAAGGTATTTTGAACAGTAGAAAAAGCAGCACAATAGGTATATTGCCTCAAACAGAGAGCAGTTTGTAGGTGACTGAAATTTAAACATTTAAGAATAAATACAATTTTTAAAAATAATTCTAGGCTTTTTGGGTCCCCTCCTTATACTTTATGAAGGTATGATTTACATTCAATAAAATGCATCCATTTAAAATGCAGACTTCACTGCGTTCTGACAAATACATGCACCTATGTTCTCACTGTTACAATTAAGATATAGAACAGCCAGACTCTTTGAGAAGCTGAGGCAGAAGGATTGTTTGAGCCCAGGAGTTCAAGACCAGCCTGGGCAACATAATGAGACCTCGTCTCTACAAAATAAATAAATAAATAAATAAATAAAAAATCTAGCCAGGCATGGTGGCACATGGCTGTAGTCCCAGCCACTCAGGAGACTGAGACAGAAAGATCATCTGAACCTAGGAAGTTGAAACTGCAGTGAGCTGTGATTGTGCCACTGTACTCCAGCCTGGGAGACACAGTGAGAATCTTACTCAAAAACAAAAACAAAAACAAAAAACCAAGACATAGAACATTTTCATCCTCTCTGTGGGCCTTCCCAGGCAATCACCTCCCCACCTGCAGCTGCAGCTTTCTTTCTGCTATTTGTCACTATGTCTCCTTGTTATCATTATTTAAATCATGTATACATGGTGTATAGACTCCTTTT
>NW_006952224.1:0-858 GCF_000164805.1 Carlito syrichta | reverse complement strand
TAGAGAAGTAAAGAACTATAGGACTAATAAAGATAAAGGAAGAATGATTTTTATTTATATAGAAATGTTTCCAAGAAATACAGCTGCATGCAAAAAGCAAGATGAAAACACATAAATTGTAAACAATCTTTTTGGGTTGGGGAAGAAAAATAAGCATATGTGTGTGTGTGTGTGTGTGTGTGTGTGTGTGTGTGTATGATTTGTGTGAATAAATTGTAAATATATATATGGGTTTGCATGAATAAACTTTAGGAACATACACAAAAAATTGAATAAAACAGTTAGGTACTTGGCAGATGAGAAAGTGATGAGAATGAACTGTTTCATTATATTATTATACATTACTATTTTGGCTTGAATTTAGAACCATGTGAATGTATATCATATTTGAAAAAAATAAAAACATAAAGCAGCATCTCATGGACGAATATTGCCATGCTGTCTCTGACAAATACTGATCCTAACACTTCCCTTTGCTTCCACTATAAATCCATAGTGGATGTTTACAGTTGATTTAGTGCTTAAACCCATACAGACACCTAAACTACAGAGATGATCCTTTATCCTACACAGGCAATTTCATTTACCTGAACCAGCTATGAACCTGGACATCAGCAAAGTGTGTCTGAGCAGTGAAGAGAAAGTGTTTTGTGCTGCATTCATTGCCCTACTTATTCCACACTCAGCTGCCAATTAGGAGTGACCTTCACTGGGCACAGTTGCACATGCCTGTAATCCCAGATCTTAGGAGGTTGATGCAAGAGGATGACATGAACCCGGCAGTTTGAGATCAGCCTAAGCAACCTAGGCAGACCTCATATCTACAAAATTTATGAAAAAAATTCGTCAGGCATATGA
>NW_006952223.1:2793-4031 GCF_000164805.1 Carlito syrichta | reverse complement strand
CCAGGTATAGAGTTTACATTTTACAAGATAAAACAGTTGTGGAGATAGATGGTGGTGATGGGTGCACAACATTATGAATATACTTAATACCACTGTTTGTCCACTTAAAATGAGTAAATTTTATGCTAGGTAAAAAAAATAAATTAGAAAAAAGAGAAAAATATGCTAATAAAAATATCCTTGTTATTTATTTTAATTTAACAGAAGAGCTGTAAATGAAATAATAGTGACCGCCTGTTTCTTAGTTGGCTTGAGCCAACATAAAAAAATACCATAGGTGACTTAAACAACAAGCATTTATTTCTCACATTTCTGAAGGCTTGAAATTGAAGAGCAAGGTGCCAGCAGGGTCAGGTTCTGGTAAGGGCTCTCTTTCTGAATTGTAAATGATTAACTTTTCACTGTACCTTTACACGGTAGGGAGAAATGAAGAAAAGGTTAGGACTTCAACTTATGAATGTAGGGGACACAATTCAATCCATAGTAGTCTTTCATTTATTGCATTAAACACTGAAATTTTTGTATCAAATAGAGGAGACAGTATAAGGTGATGCTATGCCGGTGATGGCAATATTTAAGCCCATCACAGAGGCAAAAGCATATTTAAAATTGTATTTTTCCCTTATATTTTTAAATTGAGATGATGAAATGTTTTATAGAGCAAAACCAGGTTTTATGTCAAAAGCATGAACTTTGGAATCAGTCCCACTTGGTTTTGAATTGCCCCTCATTATCTATGACCTATGTGATACTGGGAAAACTAGTTATGCTATTAAAGATTTTTTAATGTAAAATATGATTTTTAAAACTACCTCATAGAGTTGTGAATATTAAATTAGATAATACTACAGAAAACTTGGTTTGGTACCTGGCACAGTAATCCTTCAACCCATATCAATAATGCTTATAGGAGATAGGAAGACTTTACGTTAAACAATAGCCAGCAATATTATGTCTACTATCCCACGTCCAAAAAGAAGAGAGAACAGATGATAAGAGCAACTGAGAGACTACAAGTTGTCAAGTCTTTTGTCAGGTAGTTCATGTGCATCATCTCATCTGATTCTGGACACTTCCTCCCAGTAACTTCAGTTTGCATCCACAAAGTGAAGAATACCTAGACGCTGCCAGCAAGTGCCACTCCACTGCCATTTGCTTCCCTCTGCTGACCATAACAGAACATTGTGTTTAATTTTACTGGTCCAAGGTAGATACTATAGTAAAATGAATGGAACCTG
>NW_006952223.1:1176-2166 GCF_000164805.1 Carlito syrichta | reverse complement strand
AGAAAAAATATAGGACTAGAAAAACTTAGGAGTAGGTGGATAAAGAAATGTGAACTAAGTTTCTCATCTTCAGTAGGTACAATCTAAAGTTGGAAAACAAAGGATAAGAGTAGTAGCATATGCTTAGAGGTATGGTAATAACTACCAACACAACAAAAGATGTTTTAAAATCGCAACTAGATTAGAAGTGAAGAAAGGAACAAAACCAGGTGGAGAATTAGCTCTTCATGTGGCACTACTCTGCACCAATTTTTGAAAATGTATATATTAATTTTATACCATAAAAGTTAAAACTAAAAACAAAAATGAAAATGAAATGTTCTGCATCTGCAGTTGTTGAACTGTTTCTTTCCCCAGCTGCAATCACTGTCCTCATACTCATGGTCAGATTCAGCTAAGATGGGAAGAAATAAAAAGGCAACAAAAAGAAGTACCTGCCCTGGAGATCAGACTTTTTGGGGTCTTCTTTTTTTTTTTTTTTTTTGTATTCTATCTTTCCAATGACTGGTCTGTTCTTCTGGAATACTGACTTTTGACTACTTTAATCTATCATATCTACATGTTATTTAAGGTTTTGCTAAATTTTGAGATTCTTCTGTTGTTTCTTGACAAGAATAACCTTGTCTCACTAGCTCTTTCTGTGCTTCTTGTATTTTAATTTTTTAAAAATCTTGACAATCGTCAACTACTGACCAGCTGAGACCACTTTGACCCACCAAGGTAGAAGAGTGATGACAATTACTATTATCAGAATACATAAAATATTTAAGGTAAAACAGTTCTAAGGGAATAACACAATGGTTATTACTCCATTCGTCTTGTTTTCACAGAGAAGAGACTTCCTTCTCCTAGAGAGAGCACAGATGGAGGAATTTGGGAGTGAGATTTTCTCTAGCCTAATCACAATTCTGCATTAAAGTGCTGAAAGCATGAGACACTATGCATAAAGAAGTGAAGAAAGTTGAAAATCTAAATTTTCTAAGGAGGAAA
>NW_006952223.1:0-1156 GCF_000164805.1 Carlito syrichta | reverse complement strand
GAAGAAACCAACATAAAAAATGAGGAGGTCTGAGTGGAACAGATATAAAGGTTTGACTCCTAAAGAAAATAATTAAGAGACCAAAAAAAAATGATTTTTTAAAAATATTAACATCTTCAGAGTCAAGAAGCAAATGTCTTAGTGGGTACGAATCAAGAACAACCAAAGATATGTATGTTTTATGTTTACATTCTTGAAAATTAAAGATACTATTGGCCAATTAAGAATAGGAAGGCCTGAAGATTGGCATGTGGATTCCCATTTGACCCTGACACTTAAAGCATCATCTTTCAGTTTTAATAAGCTAGGTAACATTATCTCCCTCAAAAGGTAGACCCATTCAATTTGATTCTACAGTAAAAGGTAACTTAATAATTGGAATAATGCAAATGCTCTTTCAATTGTAGAGTCAACATATAAACAAACTTGAAAGACAATAACCATAAGAGAGAATCTAACCTGTACTAAAATTGAAAACATAAAAAAAAAAAAATGGAAGTCGTTAATGTAGCAGACCAATGTGGCAAATTTTCTCACTTTATATAGCAAGGAATCAATTCCTTGCTATCAAAAGGAATCAAAATTCACATAACAAAACACAGTGCAAGCATATTCTTTATCATTATGAAGATATCCACCAGAAGAAAAAATATAGGACTAGAAAAACTTAGGAGTAGGTGGATAAAGAAATGTGAACTAAGTTTCTCATCTTTCAGTAGGTACAATCTAAAGTTGGAAAACAAAGGATAAGAGTAGTAGCATATGCTTAGAGGTATGGTAATAACTACCAACACAACAAAAGATGTTTTAAAATCGCAACTAGATTAGAAGTGAAGAAAGGAACAAAACCAGGTGGAGAATTAGCTCTTCATGTGGCACTACTCTGCACCAATTTTTGAAAATGTATATATTAATTTTATACCATAAAAGTTAAAACTAAAAACAAAAATGAAAATGAAATGTTCTGCATCTGCAGTTGTTGAACTGTTTCTTTCCCCAGCTGCAATCACTGTCCTCATACTCATGGTCAGATTCAGCCAAGATGGGAAGAAATAAAAAGGCAACAAAAAGAAGTACCTGCCCTGGAGATCAGACTTTTTGGGGTCTTCTTTTTTTTTTTTTTTTTTGGTATTCTATCTTTCCAATGACTGGTCTG
>NW_006952222.1:0-3222 GCF_000164805.1 Carlito syrichta | reverse complement strand
CTTCCTCTCAACTATCTGCACCTGCAACCCCTCAAGTTTGGAATATACAGTATAGCAAAAGTTTTGATTCAAAATAGATATTTGGCCACAGAGGCAAATGGTGGAACTGTCTTGGAAATTAAATCTGCAGACATTGTATGACCAATTTAAATTAGTTTGCTCTGTGCCTGTGAGGGCTACCATACATTCTCTTTCTGAGCCATTTATGGCCAGATGCCTTCAGAACTATTTTTTCTGTTTTTTTTTTTTTTTTTTAATCTATTCATGTGGTAAGTTTAAAGGGAACTAGAGGAAAAGAAAAGAAAAAAAATTTTATGCCCTAACTCACCGGTGAGAATTAATACAGTCACCAAATATCAAACTTTATAGTGTTTGCTGATAGGTAGCAAAATGTAATATTTTTCCAAGACTGTGTGACGTGACCAGTGAACAGAGGAGCTCATACCTGAGTCATTGACTTGCAATGTTAAAATAAAACTTATGGACACAAACACTCAATACCATTAATATCAAACTTCTAATATTGGATTTTTTTCATTTGCACCATTTCTAAGAAACTTGATTTGCAACCCAGCCTAATCCTGTGTTTGTCTGTGTTGGCATATGTTACTAAATTATAAAGACTTTTTTTTCCTGTAAAAGTTAGAAATCAGTTTGAGAGACCATTCATTAGTTGGTATAACTTTGTCTTTGGTTTGTAGTTGAATCATGTTAGAATTCTTTGGAAATTTCATCCCAAATTTTCTATAATGTGTTTACTAGAATATAATAACTATCACTTTAGAGCTGATAAGGACTTTAAAGTTTTCAGGATATATCAAATGATCAAACTTAAAAATATGAGGAAGGGGTGTCGAAATATTTTTAAAGTATTTTTTAAAGCTGCTAACTGAACTATTTTTAATTTGGAATTTGCCACAGCATTCTAATAAATGAAAGAAATCAGGCAGAAATAATCATGTATTAATTCTCTGCATTACAAAATCTTTTCAGAAGCTATTATCAGAGTAAGAGGCATTGAGGTCTGATTTCGGAGTGGGAGAAATCCTTTGTGCAACTGAAAGCTATTGTTCCTCTGTGCAGATGAAATTGTACTTGCAAATCTGCCATTCAAGTAGCCAAAAAAAAAAAAAAAAAAGCCTATATGGGCAAAAGAAAAAATCTCCAAGAAACAGTCATTCTTAAATATAAACTTTAGTAAAAATAAGTTGAGATATACTGTTTTAAAATTTGCTATTTGTTGAGTTTTTCAGGCATATGCATAAAAGTCAATATACAAAAGATAATACATTGCCTATTTGCCATTTTTAAGTGCTAGTCTTAAAACATCAGTTTTAAAGAAATACTCTATTTCAGGAAAGATATCAGGAAATATTTGTGGTTTTGATGTTTGTGGGGGACACTAGTGTGAACTAATTTTTAGCAGGGCTTGATAAGCAGCAATTTGTCTTGAGTAGAACAGATATCCATCAGCTGAGAACAGGCCAAGAAGAGTCACCCCACCCCCACCCCAGGGAATACTTACTCCCAGCCTTCTTTCACATTCAATACCAGCATTTTTACTACACCAAAACTCAAACACGCCTGATAAACTTAATGCACTGGCCCCTGACCCCTATTTTTGGCTTGCATGTTTGGTCTCCACTGCCTGGTGTGATGCAGGCAGCTTTCACCACCAGATGTTCCCTAGAATAATGCCTTGTCTTTGAAGCTGGGAGCCTCCTCCCCATCCCAAAAGAGTCAAGCCCTCTTCAGCACTGGGATTTTTGCTTGGCCTCCCTCCCCCAGGCTACAAAGCCCCATCCTAAAGACCAGCCTAGCATAGCTTGCCAGCACCCTGTTGTGGAAAACTTTGAGCACAGGGCCAGGGAAGGGGGTGTGGGGTAAGGGTTCAATCCCTGCCCCACTCCAGGAAGGCAGATAGCCACAGGTCTTGGTCTTCTCATCCTAGTTTCCCTGTCCCCCGCCCCCAATAATTCACAAGATCCCTGCAGAGATTGGAGACTCAGGTATTTACAGGCCTGTTAGGGGTCCCAGCTCAGCCCTAGGCCCCCTTTCCAAAGAAGACAATGCAGCCGCCCAGCCTCCCCTGCCAACAAAGCGCACTGGCAGCCAAAGACTGTGTCTTCAACAACGCAGTGTACACACAAGAATCGATGGAGCTCCACGTCCTCCGCACTGTACACATGGATCTGCGAGACAACCACTTCCCCCCTAGGCTTCGGTCTCAGGAGCCAGGAGGGTTATTCAGGTGGGCATTTCCTCCTGCGGATAAAAGAAGAACTACCAGCTTCCTCCTCCGCACAAACCTGCACTTCCTACCAGTTCGCTTGTGTCCTAAAATCATGGTAGGTGGCACAGGGACCTAATGACTTGGGGAAAGCCCCTGGATGTGCTGAACACTTAACTCCAGACTGGAGGCCCCATGGTGCCCAGCAGTTCTGGAGAAGAAGGCACATCCAGGACCCCGGGGGACCGCTGTTGGCGATAAAGCTTGGCGGAGGCTGGAGCCAGGGAAGGAGGGCGCACTGAGAAAAGGGGCTGTGGGCCAGGCCACTCAGGAAGGGAGCCTCTGCGCCAGGACTCCTGTGCTATGCTCTTGGTGTGTGCATAGGTTATGTAGCACTGGTGAGTGTGGTAGCCACATCCCTTCCCCGACCATGCAGCCTGGAGCACTAGGAGCTCTTCCCTTTGAGGACGAAAAAGGGCGGGAGACTCTCTTTCATCCCCAAACTCAATTTGGCTGACGATTTAACCTCTTAATTTTGAGGTCTTCCAGGTCGCCTGGAGCAAGGCTGCTCTGAACCTACCAGCTGGGCCAGTGTTCAGAATGACACAGGTAGTTGAGGAAGAAGTGAAGTCCCTCATGCAGTCAGAAGTTTCTCTCTCTGCCAAGCACGTGGCCACCTCACCTGGGGGCTTAGGGGGTGGGAGGAGGGCAGAATGCGTAGGTTTCCTTTGTGGGAGGGAAGTTGGCTGCTCAGAGGTGTTTCTCCGCCAGCTTGGGTGCTCAGAGGACGCTCCACTCTCACCAGCGGCCCCACCTGCCTCTCCTTGCTAGTTCCCTCAGTGTTCTCTAAATGGTCGCCCGCTGGGATATACCCAATGGCACAGAGGCGCGCTTCCTGCCGTGGTGAGGAGGACGAAGAGCCCCCAAAATGAGCTAGGAGGAGAATGCCCCCACATTGGCTCCTCTCCATCCTGGCTACTCTTTCCTTCCTC
>NW_006952221.1:0-531 GCF_000164805.1 Carlito syrichta | reverse complement strand
CATCATGATCCTTTTCAAAACATAAGTCAGATCCCATTACTCTTTTGCTCAAACTTTCCACGGCTTCTCATTTCTCTCAGAGCCAAAACCAATGGCCTTAAAGGCTTATAAGGCCCTTGCTACATCAGCAAGCATTTCCTATAAAAGGCCAAACAGTAAATAAGTTAGTCTTTGTGGGAGAGATTGTATCTCTCTCATCTACTCCACACAAAAGCAGACACTGTAAATATATAAGCAAACAGGCATGGCTACGTTCCAATAAAACTTTATTCACAAAAACAGGCTGCACTGATTTGCTGACTCTTTCCCTACAGGATCTACTGCTACCCTCCCTCTCACTCACTCCACTCCAGTCAAAATGAGCTCCATTGCCATCCCTTGAATACAACAATCTCCTGACTCAGGGTCTCTGCCCTTGCTATCCTCTGCCTGGAATGCTCTTCTCACTTCCTTCAAGTCTTTTTTCAGATCTTTTCAGTTAGTGTCTCCCTGACCAAAATATTTGAAATTGCAATTCCCTCACTATACTTC
>NW_006952220.1:0-1276 GCF_000164805.1 Carlito syrichta | reverse complement strand
CAAACTTAACAGATACCAAATTGTAAATATTTCCGGGTGGGTGGGTGTGGTGGCTCACGCCTATAACCCCAGCACTTTGGGAGGCTGAAGTGAGAGAATTGCCTGAGCCCACAGGTTCAAGACCAGCCTGGGCAACTTGGTGAGACGCCATCTCTATAATAAATCAAAAAATTAGCCGGGCATGGTGGCGTGTGCCTGTAGTTCCAGCTACTTGAAAGACTGAGGTGGAAGGATAGCCTGAGCCTAGCAAATTGAGGTGAGACTCCAACTCAAAAAAAAATAAACACAACCCAATATTTCCTTTGCCAATTCTAAATTCTATCAAGCTCACAAGATCATTCAACTTGGTCTTGGTTTCTTCCAACTTGGTCTTTATAGATTTTCACCCAAAGACTATGCATGGCATGCGAAACAAAGTACAAAGCATCTCCTGGCCAGTGAAGGTCAAAACCTCACAAATAAGCTCATTTATTTTCTTCTGAATTAGCCCAAAATTATTTATTTCTGAATTAGCCCAGAAGCGGGTTCCAAATTTTTTGCTGTATCTAAGGTATTAGGCATGTTGGAAGAGGAGTCATGCCCCCATCTCCACCCGTAGTCCCTGCTTCTCAGCTGGGTTGCATGCCCTGTTGTGTTCAGCCTTTTTCATTTACCTGTACGTATTTGGCCATCTAATGGTGAGCTCCAGATCCTGCTGTTCAGCTGCACCTTTATGTCCAAGTCCAAGGATGGTGAGGAATGCCCTGCTGAGTATGGGATTAGGGTCAGATAGAGTAAGACCAGAACGGTCTTTGTTGAAGCGTAAGTGCATTCCCCCACTGTAAGGGGAAAATGATGTAAGACTGTGTGTAAATAGTATTCAGAAGGAATATGGGTGGCTCCATTCCCAAACAACTGAGAAATTACAGTAAGAGCATCAGTCCTGTAAGGGATAAGTTGACACTCAGAAATACCACGTGGTATTGGGCTGAGGGAAGCTCTGCAGGAAAATCGGGCAGCAGGGCTAATGGTCAGTACGTTAACCAAGGGTAAAGGTGCCCTGCTCAGAATAGGACCTTCACTCCCCAAATCAATCTTCCCTTATACAAACTTGGCCCTGAGGTGCTCCCCAAGTGCTTCAGGACAACCCCCGCTTATATCAGTTTTCTATTTATAATGATGCCTGTGGCTACAGGGAGTGGCACATTCTGTTGCTAACCTGTTGAGGATAAATTCATCCTTATGACTTCTTTGTCATTGCAACTGAAATGCTAATCGTGTGAAACTTTAGGTCATT
>NW_006952219.1:0-763 GCF_000164805.1 Carlito syrichta | reverse complement strand
AACTAAATCTTGGACCTTCAGTATCTAAATTGATGTTGGAAAAATCTCTCCCTCTTCAGGTATGAAGGCACATTTTTCCATTCAACATGCTTTCCTGTCTCAATTTGTGCTATATTTTGCAGATATTCATTATAGATTATATTTGGAAGTAATAGCAATTTAATTATTTCATTAAAATAAAAATTTGTGGTCTGCTTTCCTTTTCATTTTGTCTTGTTTGAGTATGATATGAAGGAGAAAACAAAAATAAATGCTGAAAATAGTAGAAAATAATAGCAAAAGTTCCCATAGGGTTTTTTTTTCTCCACTGTACATACTCCACCTACTCCACCCCCCCAAAAAAAAGGGAATAAAAAGTCCATTTAGTGTTTGGGACATTATCATGTTAAAGGTTTTTTTTTTTCATCTTAGAGAAAAATCATATTATCACATTGTGCATCTTCTCTAGAAATAAGGCTTTAAAAAAAAAATTTACTCAGAGATTCACCTGTGTTTCTCAATTGAATTTTAGAAATTCTTCTTCCAGTCCCATGTCTCTTCAAATTGTATTTTAAGCTGTTTATGCCTCTGAATTCCAGACTTACAGATCTAACTTTTCACAACATGTCTATTCGAGTCATAAACCGGCATCTCAAACTTCTCAGATAAAATTGGCATCTAATAATCCACATTATCTAAAGCTGTTACTCCTCCAGACCTCCAAACTCCGCAATAGTCACCTCTCTGAACTCCATTGCTTAAACCATACATCTTGGACTCATGG
>NW_006952218.1:0-643 GCF_000164805.1 Carlito syrichta | reverse complement strand
CATACTCTACTAACACACTGCTATCTCCAATAATATGGAGATATTTTTGAATTGGTGCTAAGGAATTGTGGCACATCATACTGAATCATCACGTTCTCCTGCCCAGTCTGGTTTACTTTAAGAAACTAAAGGAAATGTTTTAATTAGAAGGAGAAAATTCTAGTGAGTCAGAGAAATTAAATTGATTAAATTCAAGCCTCTCATTTTTGATGTTGGAGTCTGTCTGGCACAACAGCTGAGACTTAATTCAGAGGGGATACAACAGTAGCTTGGGTTTTGGAAAATGAGTTATTAATGTTCTCTTCTGAAAAATATCTGCCACTTCCTTTTATTTCCGTGCCTTGATTACTGTTTCTTTACCATACCAAGGTAATAGGGGAAACAACAACAACAACAACAACAACTAGTGAAGGGTAAGATCAGTTAATTCAACTCTGAGAAGTGTAAAAATGAGGGAGTCTCGCCGGGCTCGGTGGCTCAGCCTGTAATCCCGCGCCTTTGGGAGGCTGAGGTGAGTGGATTGCCTGAGCCCGCGGGTTTGAGACCCGCCTGGGCAGCAAGACCTCATCTCTACAATAAATCAAAAAATTAGCCGGGCGTGGTAGCGCATGCCTGTAATTCCGGCTACTTGGAAGGCTGAGGC
>NW_006952217.1:0-489 GCF_000164805.1 Carlito syrichta | reverse complement strand
CTAGTTAAGTCAGCTGACAATCGGCTCACTCATTGGTGAACCAGTTAATTCAGCTGACCAGTCGGCTCAATCGCCAGTAGACTAGTTAAGTCAGCTAACCGGTCCGCCTACCAGTCGTCCAACTAGTTAAGATAGCTAACCTATCGACTGATTGGTAGGCAAAATGTCAGTCAACAATTTAGGTCAGCTAACTAGTCGGCCGACTAGTTAGGTCACATAACTAGTCGGCCAACTAATCAATCGAATATTTAGGTCAGTAAATTAGTCAGCCAACTACTTAACCGTGCTAACTAGTGGGACAACCCATCAGTCAACCAGTTAACCCAGCTAAATAGTCAGCCGACTATTTGGCCAACATTTTATGCCAGCAAACAAGTCGGCCGAGTAGTCAGCCAATGTATTAAATCAGCTAATCAGTCGGCTGATTCGTCAGCCAACAAGTTGTCACCTAGCTAACTCGATGACAAAATAGTTAATTCAGCTAGTTAT
>NW_006952216.1:0-3142 GCF_000164805.1 Carlito syrichta | reverse complement strand
GTAGTCCCAGCCACTCAGGAGGACTGAAGACAGAAAGATCATCTGAACCTAGGAAGTTGAAACTGCAGTGAGCTGTGATTGTGCCACTGTACTCCAGCCTGGGAGACACAGTGAGAATCTTACTCAAAAACAAAAACAAAAACAAAAAACCAAGACATAGAACATTTTCATCCTCTCTGTGGGCCTTCCCAGGCAATCACCTCCCCACCTGCAGCTGCAGCTTTCTTTCTGCTATTTGTCACTATGTCTCCTTGTTATCATTATTTAAATCATGTATACATGGTGTATAGACTCCTTTTTAAATATGCATATTTCAGAATTTTAAAATTAATGCTGTATTTTGCCAGCTGAAGTTAACAACAAATGCCAAAGTTTCTACTGAGAGGGTTTCTTGGCATGAAAGTCAGAAAGAGAACCCAGCCAAGTACTGTAATTCCTTCAAAGGACAACAGTAGGGGAAGCTGGCAAAGATGACCAGGTTAAGCTGGTCCAATTCTGGATGATACCTGACACTAACTGGATGGGGTAAGTCACTTCACCTGTCTCCATTTCAATTGATTCTTAACAGATGGTGTGTACCATCTTCCACACCCCATGTGTGTGGTGGGGTGACCACATAACTTACCATCCAAATCAGGATGAGCTAAAGAGGAACCATTATTAAATAGTCCATGGTGAGAGTTATAAACCCAAAATGTTCCCCACAAACCTGGATTTAACATCATGCTAATTATAAGCATCTTCTAAAAGTACCTCTTGTGACATCCACAGTGACCTGTAATATTGTATCAAAAAGTAAAAGAGGCTGGGCATGGTAGCTCACATCTGCAATCCCAGCACTTTGTGAGACCAAGGTGAAAGAATCATTTAAGCCCAGGAGTTTGAGACCAGCCACAGCAACATTCTCTTCTTAATGAGAACTCTTCTCCAAAAAAAATTAAATAAAAAATGTAGCTGGGCATGGTTGTGCATGCCTGTAGTCCCAGCTACTCAGGAGGCTAAAGCAGGAGGATGACATGAGCCCAGGAGGCCGAGGCTGCAGTGAGTTGTGATCATGCCACCGCACTCCAGCCAGGCTGACAGAATGAGAACCCAACTCAAAAAATAAAAATAAAAAAGGTGCAGGAGTATTGCATAGACTTATGCAAAGTGATGTGTCTGAGAGTTGAAGTCCTTCATCCAAGGGTGATAAGGTTTGTCCAATCCAATCCACCATGTGGTAAGAGATTATAAACAGACTGCTCAAGGGGAGAAGGGGTCTGAGATACAGAGACAGGAGAGAACACATACTGAGACTGTGAAACCACTTGAGAAAGACTTTAACTGTCTGATTATGAAAGCACTTAGCTGGATTATACAGCCTTTGCCACTAACCCTCCTGAGAGGCAGACATTAAGGGCTCTATCAGTGCGCATTACCTCAGAATCCCACAGTGCAAATTTCATACTGAGATACCTAGTCTTCAATAACATACTGATTCCAAGGACTTAGCCTGTGTGGGATTGGGGGAAAGGGAGCAAAAGCAAGTCTTCTCTACTGCCAAGTGAATTTTATAAAATAGATCAAATTTAGGCACATTTGCATTCACAGAGTTAGGGCACAGCACCGTTTAAAGTACTGCACAGATATGAGAAAGCATTAAGTGTAAATACCTGAACAAACCAACAGCTAAGAGTCTCTTATAAGCCTATAATCACTGGAATGACTGCTGAAACTTAAATTAACTTGGATTTATCCAGGCCTTCTAAATCTAGAAAAAAACACATAATTGCCTTAAATTGCATGCAGAGGTTATCATCTGCACCTCCAAAGGAAATACAGAGATAGCTATTTGCCTTCAATTGCATGGATTCCCTTAAATTAGATTTGATTTGCATACATGCTAAAGATTCTGGTATTTTCAGTCACAATTTTTGTGCTGCTCTATTTCATCTACAAGATTGTAGATGCAATTAAATGTATTGAAAGATCTTTATCACAAAATAAAACATATTTAGAAATCAAATCAGTGACTTATTACTTAATAAAACAGCTGTTAGAAAGTAAGCACTTGTATTTCAAACATAATGTTCTCAAAAGTAAACTTTGGAAAAAAGCCTCTCACTTAATGGCTATTTGTTCATTTCTCATCAGAGGGAACAAAATTTAATAAAATGTCAATGGACAGTTCAATTAGGTTATGTATTATAAAATCTAACAAGAAGAGTTTTTACCCAAACTAAAAACCCAAATGTATATCTACTTTATTAAACAATGAATGCCTTGAAGAATTGTTCAAACAATTGTTCTTAGAAATGGAGCTGGCAGTTGGTCATTCCAAACAAGTGAGGATCAGAGCTGGAACTCCCAATGCATATACCTAGGTCCTCTGCACTCACTTTTGGCTTAGCTGGGAGTCTGGGTCCTACTTGGGAATAGACTCTGAAATCTCTGTGCCACCCCAGGACCATTTGTCAAAAGGCCTTGGGCTTGATTCTCATATGCAAAATCACCACTGGTCTCTTCCTCCAGCTCCAAATATTCTGTGACACTAAAACAGAGGTGGCTCCTGCACTTCTTCTACAAGGGCCTGGGTTCCAATTTTGGCTCATCTTTACTCACTCTACAAGTGAGATCATCTACAGTGCCCTTGACAGTAGCGACAATACCACCTGCCTCTCAAGGGTCTTCTGAGGACTGAAGGAGGAAACATTCTGAAGGACCCTGGCCTCAGATGTGATCCTGGCTTAACAAACTTTATCCCCACTCACATTCCCATATCAGTTTCCACAGGGGAATGCTAAACCTATCATGAGGTTCTTAATGAATTTTTTTTTTTTTTTTTGCTTCAAATAAAGATGAGGTCTTGCTATGTTTCCCAGGCTGGTCTTGAACTCCTGGCCTTAAGCAATCCTCCTGCCTCAGCCTCTCAAAGTGCTAGGATTATAGGCATGCACCACTGCACCTGGTCCAATGAAATAACTTCTGATTGAAGTTCAAAATAGACATTGGATACCAGGAAAACATGAGAAAAGTGGTATGTTTGAACCTACATATTTATTCCTCAAGCCCTGGCTGCCTTCTTGTAGACATTGTCTCATTTCTTGTAGAAGAAACTTTTTATATACTCTTCAGAGCAGGTGTCAAAAACATAAAATGATTC
>NW_006952215.1:0-686 GCF_000164805.1 Carlito syrichta | reverse complement strand
GATTTTTATGACAGAGAAGTGAAAACATTTAAGGTTGGAAATGACTGCATTCTTCTCTTCTTGACCAAGATGTATTGTTTCACCAATTAGTAGATCCAAGACTTGGCATGTCACCTCTTATTTAGTTGGTTTTATTGTCTGCATGCAAGAGATAAGGGCCTTGGTTATTTCCCATTCCACATGTGACAGACTCCAGGATCTAAACAACCTCCTTCCAGGAGCTGAGCCAAGACTCAGGGGAATGCCCCAGTGTACTGCAGGGCAGAACTTCTTCATGTGATGAGCAGTTTGAAAAGCATTTCAGATGACCTGGCCAGGGAGCTAGATATTTTGAGAAATTGCAGACTCGGGTGCACCTCTGAAAAACTACTTTAAAGGAAAAGCTCATTAGTAAAGTTATCTATATCTGGAAGGCAACTGCTCTGACACAGTTATCACCCAGGAGACTTTTAGCTGCACAACAAGGCAAACTTCCTTCCTCACCCATTTCTTCTTCTCACCCTCCCATGAGTTGTTTCCTTCCCCACACTCAACAAAACAACAAGCCCTTATTTATTTTTTTTTACCACATCGTGCTACATAAGGAACATCTGGTCTTTTGTAGTGTAATATTTTTGTGAGTTTCTGTGCATATGTATGAAAATAAAATTTTCTTCTATTATGTCTTGCACCGTGACTCACACCTG
>NW_006952214.1:0-830 GCF_000164805.1 Carlito syrichta | reverse complement strand
CGTACCTGATTATGGTCCTAGATATTCATAAGACTCAAAAGGATATTAGGGCTAGATCCTCGGTTACAACTCTCAAGAGAATAGAATGTTACTGGGGATCTGTAATGACTGATTAAGGGTATCTACGGAGCTAGTAGCTCTGAAAAATGTAGGGACCCTGAAGCCTGATTAAACCTTATCGAGAGGCCCTGTAGATTCTGGCGAATGAGAACTCCTAGAACCGGATTACCTTTTCGTTCTCAGCAAGATGCCCTGATTTTCCCTCGTGATATGGATCCAAAAACTCTGCATACAAATAAGCAGCTGCCCAGAAATTACCTAGGGTCTTGGAATCCATGAATCATGATTACTCTTAACAGTAGTTAATAAATATTTGGCACCCTCAAAACACCAGGCCCCATCTGAATAGAAGCACAAACAGAAGTTTTAGGATTACAAGCTACATCTTAAGGACATAATTACATACAAATATGGCGATAAGATTCTTTGGGTCCTAGAATCTGCCCTTTGTTCTCCTGAGGAACCCAACAGACTTGAGGGTCCATATTCTCGGTTACAACTATCAAGAAGACCAGAGGTTGCTGGGAATGTATAATGACAAAATTGTCATATCCAAGAGGCCTGTAGCTCTAAAGAATATGTTGAAATAGAATCCCAGATTCTAGATTAGCCCTTATAATATGTCCATGTAGAATTCTTGGATTCACGGCACCCGTAACCCAGATTCTTTTTGTTCTCAGTAAGACTCCCAGAAGTTACCTGGTGGCGTGGAAGTACAAAGTCTTATATACCAATACTCATAAGCCCAAAATGTCAGAAGGTCTTTGGAG
>NW_006952213.1:0-2715 GCF_000164805.1 Carlito syrichta | reverse complement strand
AAATATCTAGCTATTCTAAATAACAAGGAAACAGAAAAAGCTTGCTCTTTCTATGCCAAAAATATACAAAGTTCCATAAACATTCACAATTTATGTTAATGTTTTTATTTAGTAAAATTCAGTAAATTTCTTCCCAGATATTGCAAATTTCACTTATATTTTTTAAGGACATTGGTTTCAGGCAAATTGAAGCAGTGCAAGCTTTTATGTGTGTGTGCATGGGAAAAATAAATAGTATCTTTACTGGGTCTGTCCCTTTCTTTAGCTAGACATGAAATATTTAATGTACACATTGTTGTTCAAGTTCTCATGTACCTTATCTCTACCTAAAATTATAGACATTTGTTATTGAAAATGATTAAGAAGGCTGTTCATGCTGCAATTTTAGATTATCTGATTCTACAAATGCTGTAAAAAGCGTTTCTACAACTATAAATAATCTTTTTAATGCTTGATTTTAAAATAAAACTTAAAACACCAGAAGGTAAAGTGATATGGGATCTTCTTATCATATCCAAATGGAGAAAGGGAAGGTAGAAGTGAGTAAGAGGGGGAGTCAGGGTAAGTTGCCACAAAAACTTTTGAGATATAGACATTTTTTCCTATTCTTCTAAGATGTAATGCACTGTTTCAGAATAAATCATTCCTGTAGTTATTAAAGGTTATACCTGTCTAATTAAGATAAAGTATTCCAGAATGTAAGAATAAAAAATGTTTTACATACCAAACCCAAAGACACAAGCTAGCTTTAAAAAAGGTGAATAAAGATGGTTAAGTTGAAGTAGAAATAACAACAAATAACTTTAGTCCTCTAACAAGGCACTGTGGACATGTGGTGAAAACTCTTTGTTGTTAATATGATCATGTGACCTAGATTCTCAATAAGTCAACTCAGAGCCCTGAGTCACACTGGGGGCAATTTAAACAAATAAGACACAGTAGAAAAAAAGGAAAGTAAATAGTCCAAGCTTTTTCACTTTGAGAAACTGAGGCAGGGTACTAGCATTGCTTAGAGGTAGATAGATGAGTTTCTTACAAGAAGACACAGCTTAGATAAAAAACCAGTTTCCCAGACATCCAGCTAGGTGTTGTGTTATTAGAATATTATTAGAACATAACTCTCTAGAACACTATCTGCACTGACCAGGCACCAGAAGCACTAGGGGATGATGTTTTCAGGAAAAAATTTAATTAATCAGTAAAACAGTAACTTTTATCATTATCTCGAGGTTTTCACAATGCAAGTAAGCTCAAAAGTGGTAAAAAGATGAGGAACTTGTCACATTTAACATCTTTTACTGAGTCACAAATGGGACTTACTGGTGGCACAGACATAGGTGGTGTAATATAATACAACACACAAATTTTAGTTTAAGAAATCATCATTTCTAATCATCACTAAAAATATATACAGGCACCCAGTTCACAACATGTCAAGGTTCTCTCACTTAAGGCACCCATGTTCTCCCTTGAATATGGATTTTTATTTCTAATACATTATTTCTTAAACTATGCTTTGGGCTCACTCTGAAATTATTTTCTGCGGCAAAGTCTAACAACCCACAGTGCAACTACACTACACAAACCTGGCACCAAAACTATAACCTCTCAGCAAAGGAATTTGTCCTGAATTTAAGTCCCAATTTTGTTGTTCCCCATAAGTAAGAGCTTTGACAATACAAATAGGGAAGGTAGCTAAGACATAGCAAGGAAGAACTGACACAGAAAACTCTTAGAGTCCAACTACAATGAGAGAGACTGCTCAAGATATAAGAATACCCTGTGGCTTTCCCACCCTGCAATGCAAGGAGGAAGGATTTTGAATGAAGAGAGCGATTTTGCACTTACAGGGTCTTTACCTCCAGTAAGTCCCATTTGTGACTCTGTGAAAGATGTCAGATGTTAAAAAAATTATTGGAGATGAGTACTCATAGAAGCTACCACTACCTTGGTTACCTGTGTGAAGGACACATTAGTTCCTAGTAACAGCTAAACCTGTACTAGAGCCAGAACAACCCCTTTTATAGGAAGGCCTTGCCAGAGCAGGGGTCCTTAGGCACTTCTCATAATCATTTTCTTTCAGGAAGTCTGATTTGCAGTTTTATAGACAAAAAAGCCAGGGCACTCAGAGAAATAAGAGAAAGTTTCAATGATTTGCTCAAGGACTTACTTCTTAAAATTAGAAAGAACAAAACAACAAAAACACCAATCTCAATATAATCTGAGGTCAGATTTTCCAGGAAATGGTATGGTGACTAAATGATGAAAATTGATCTCATAAGGAGATTAAAATTAAATGTGAGGCTAGTGAAATTCACACTGGAGGATTGAGAGGTAAGGGTTTGGTAGTTCCCTCTGTCGATACCCTTAAACAACAGGCTTGGTCTGAAATGAGGAATGTCATCAGATTTAATAACAATAGCCACTGATATTTATTGAACATTCACTATAAGCTGGCACAAGTCTATGAGTTGTATATGACTTAACTCGCTGAAATACACATATTCAAAACAATATTAATAAAAGTTCTAGGTAGGCATTAGCTTCCAAACACATAAGATTAACTGCTTAATAATCCATTGCAATAGTGGGGTGATATTAGAACTATTGGAGCCTGGTTCAGGGCACAGCCTGAGGTGCTGACTGAATGTACTGCTGTGTTCCTGCTTTATGTTGGAGAAGTCTGGGTCAGGAAAGGGGTGGGGCTCAAAGCAG
>NW_006952212.1:0-777 GCF_000164805.1 Carlito syrichta | reverse complement strand
TAGGACCCAAAGAATCTTATCGCCATATTTGTATGTAATTATGTCCTTAAGATGTAGCTTGTAATCCTAAAACTTCTGTTTGTGCTTCTATTCAGATGGGGCCTGGTGTTTTGAGGGTGCCAAATATTTATTAACTACTGTTAAGAGTAATCATGATTCATGGATTCCAAGACCCTAGGTAATTTCTGGGCAGCTGCTTATTTGTATGCAGAGTTTTTGGATCCATATCACGAGGGAAAATCAGGGCATCTTGCTGAGAACGAAAAGGTAATCCGGTTCTAGGAGTTCTCATTCGCCAGAATCTACAGGGCCTCTCGATAAGGTTTAATCAGGCTTCAGGGTCCCTACATTTTTCAGAGCTACTAGCTCCGTAGATACCCTTAATCAGTCATTACAGATCCCCAGTAACATTCTATTCTCTTGAGAGTTGTAACCGAGGATCTAGCCCTAATATCCTTTTGAGTCTTATGAATATCTAGGACCATAATCAGGTACCCCAGGAATCAAATGGCATATTGGTATAAAATCCCTCAATTCAGGTTATCTCAAACTACAGAAATTTCTTGTGGTCGGCCTGGAGGAAATTGGGACATTGGGTTTAGGAAATTCCATATTTGGGGAGATCTTGTTAAAGAGAACCAGGAATCTTGGATTCCAGTTCCCCAATAATCTTATGGGGGTCTTTCTCTTGATATCCAAACAATTGGAATTTTAGGTAACCAGGAAACCTCTCAGTGCCTTGCTGAGAATGAAGCAGGAATCTGGGTAATGGGAGTG
>NW_006952211.1:0-963 GCF_000164805.1 Carlito syrichta | reverse complement strand
GTAGTAGAAATTCTGCCTTCAATTTAATTATTTTTTCTAGCAATAATGATCTACAGCTGTTTAAATAGCTATGTTTCTACTGTATAAAGTGCACTGTGGTGTATTTGCTTATCCTGTGCCTTGTTTTCAAAATACAGTCCACAGAACATAATCCCTTCTAAAGGAGTGGGCCTAAGCAGAGAGGAATGCACTGCCTGACCTCCCCTCCTTAACCTTAGTGGTTTGGACCTGCAAGGGAGTCTCGTCTCCAGGTAAACTGATCGGAAAGTTTCCAGAAATGGTGAATGGGAAACTAATATAGAGTTGGCAGCGAAGCAAGCCAAAGTCCTGTGTGAATAAACATCGTGGGCAGGAGGAAGACGTTATTGAAAACGTCCTGAACATACTGAGTACTGTAGTCATGGGCTTTGGCGACTGTGATGAGATGTGCTGTCCCAAGAGTCCCAGCCATCTGCTTCCTCTGAAGCCAGGTTGATGGACTTGCTGATTTGTTTCAAGATGTGCTAGGTCAGTGCTTCCTTCTTGTTTTGTAAGGCTAGGATTTCTCTCAATTCACACCTTTTTTAAAAAAATGTCCTTTTCTAACTATGTGCAATGTAGTTATGGCAATATATTTTAAAGTTATGAATAATAAGTAACAAGATTGAACACATATAAGGAAAATGAGGAGTATAAAAAGTACATATACTTAGAAAACCAAAAGGTATTTTTCTGTAGAACATGTATATTTGTATAACAATTGACGTACATTCAGTATGACTGTAGAGATTCAGTATTAGACCACAGAGGGATTTAGGGAACACTGCAAAATTACTGGTCCATTGACAGATTGCTTCATATAGTTTAATATTTTAAAATGTTAAAACTTCAATAAAAAAATTGTATTCAGGAGACATGCTAAAGCCCCCAGAATGATTGTATTATTATTGTAGCAGCATAAAAGTCCTGAGCATAAAAACTTGC
>NW_006952210.1:0-709 GCF_000164805.1 Carlito syrichta | reverse complement strand
GGTGGAGTACAGTGCCAAAATCATGGCTCACCACAGCCTTGACCTTCTGGGGTCAGGTGATCCTTCTGCCTCAGCCTCTTGAGCAGATGGTGTGACAGGTGCACACCACCATATCAGTCTAATTTTTAAATTTTTTGTAGAGATGAAGTTTTGCTGTGTTGTCCATGCTGGTCTCAAATTCCTAGAATCAAGCAGTCCTCCCGCCTCGGCCTCCTGAAGTGCTGGGATTACAGGTATGAGCCATTGCCCGCAACCAGACCAGTCTCTTCTGTTCTGTGTTAGTGGTTGTCTAGTACTCACTTTGTCCACATCTTTTAACTTCCAGTTTTATGTTCAGAAACTGGCAAAGAGAATTGAGGAAATCCAAGATATGTGAACATTGAAGACTGAAAGAAGCGTAGAGATTTAATTCACTTTCTTTTATAGACCCAGAGATACTAAGGGACTTGTCCAGACCCCTTTGGTTTTATCTTAACTTTTTTTTTAAGTCCTAGTCTCACTCTGTTATTCAGTCTGGAGTGTAGTGGTATGATCGTGGCTCATTACAGCTTTGACCACCTGGGCTTAGGCAGTTCTTCTAGCTCAACTTCCCAAGTAGCTGAGACTGCAGGTGTGTACTACTACACCAGGCTACATTTTTGGTTTATTGTAGTGCTAAGGTCTCACTATATTACCTAGGTCTGATCTCAAGCTCCTGGACTCAAGCAGT
>NW_006952209.1:0-968 GCF_000164805.1 Carlito syrichta | reverse complement strand
TAATCCATTTTGTTTTACTTTTTGTTTGTACTGAACAGTATGAAGTAAAATTCTAATTATTTCAGAAACTTTTACATCTTTTCCACTAAATTGCCTTTGTATCTTATCAAAAATCAATTATTTGTATCCATGTGGGTCTATTTCTGGACTACTTATTCTGTTGCATTAGTCTACTTGCTTAATTCAACTAAACTACCACACTGTCTTATTATCGAACCTTTATAAACTGTTTTAAAATTATGTAGCATTAGCCCTACAAATTGTTCTTCTTTTTCAAAGTTATTCTGGCTATTTTTAGATATTTTGCATTTTCATATAAAATTTTTAAATTGCTTGGCTAATCCTAAATAAAACCTGCTAGAATTCTGATAGGCTTTGCATTTAATTTATAGATTGTTTTGGTGATGATTTTTTTCTTTTTACGATGTTGTATCATTTGATTCATGTACATAATGTGATTCTTCAATTATGTAGACCTTCTCTGATCATCGGTCATTT
The DNA here is from genome assembly GCF_000164805.1 of Carlito syrichta. NCBI lineage: Eukaryota > Metazoa > Chordata > Mammalia > Primates > Tarsiidae > Carlito > Carlito syrichta. The sequence continues at coordinate 470 of NW_006952209.1, read as the reverse complement.
GTAGTATTCATTATATAAGTTGCACACATTTTGTTTAATTTATAGCTATTTGTTACATTCATTTTTTCATAAATATTGGAAACGTTAAAAACATTAAATATACTGACTTGTGAATAAAGTATATTTTCCCACTTTTTAGGACCTCTTTAAGTTCTTTCAGCAATGCTTTGCAGTTTGCAGTGTACAAACATTGCATATTTTTGACAATTTTTTGTCAAATCTCCTACATATTTCATATTTTTATGCTACTGAGAAAAATATTTTGAAAATTAAATTTCTAATTGTTGCTAGAGTATAGAATACCATTGATTTTTAATATTTATCCTATATTCTTGATATTATTAGTTCAACCATTTAGTTCTAGTAACTTTTAAAAATGTAAATTCCAATAGATTTTTTTTTTTTTTTAGATGGAGTCCCACTCCGTCACCCAGTCTGGAATGCAGTGGCAGACTTATGACCTCCACAAC
>NW_006952208.1:0-778 GCF_000164805.1 Carlito syrichta | reverse complement strand
ACCAAGAGCCATGTAGTTTCTTTTATATGGGTCTCCCATTACCCAGATTACTGATTCATTCTCAGCAAGGTGCTGAGTTATTTCCTGGTGACCCAGAATTCCAGTTGTTTGGATATCAAGAGAAAGACTCCCATAAGGTTATTGGGGAACTGGAATCCAAGATTCCTGGTTCTCCTTAAGAAGACCTCCCCAAAATGTAGAATTTTCTAAACCCATATCCCAATTCTCACCTTCCTGACCACAAGAAATTTCTGTAGTTTGAGGTAACCTGAATCTATGGATTTTGTACCAATATGCCATTTGATTCCTGGAGTACCTGATTATGGTCCTAGATGTTCATAGGACACAAAAGAATATTTGGGCCAGATCCTCGATTACAACTATCAAGAGAATAGAATGTTACTGGGGATCTGTAATGACTAATTAAGTGTATGTACGGAGCTAGTAGCTCTGAAAAATGTAGATACCCTGAAGCCCAGATTGCTCTTTAAACCTTATTAAGAGGCCCTGTAGATTCCGGCGAATGAGAACTCCTAGAACCGGATTTTCTTTTTTTTCTAAGCAAGATGCTCTGATTTTCCCTCGTGATGTGGATCCAAAAACTCTGTATACAAATAGGCAGATGCCCAGAAATTACCTAGGTTCGTGGAATCCATGAATCCTGGTTACCCTTTAAAGTATGTAATAAATAGTTGGCAACCTCAAAACTCCGGGACCCTATCGGAATAGAAGGACTTCAGAAGTTTTAGGAATACAGGGTACTTCTTAAGGTGATAGT
>NW_006952207.1:0-843 GCF_000164805.1 Carlito syrichta | reverse complement strand
CACTTAAAAATCTATTTTCTTATAGAAAATAGAGCATTGTGATCAGATTGCTAACTAACAGTTCAACTGAACTTAAATCTAGAACAATGTTAATATATGTAACATAATTTTTTTTTTTGAGTTGGAGTCTCTCTGTCTCCCAGACTGGAGTGCAGTGGCCGCTCCCGGTCACCGCAGCCTTGACCTGCTGGACTCCGACGATCCTTCCGCCTCAGTCTTCCAAGTAGCTGGAACTATAGGCGCACGCTACCATGCCCAGCTGATTTTTTAATTATTGTAGAGATGAACTCTTGCCAACTTGCCCAGGCGGGTCTCAAACCCGCGGGCTCAGGCAATCCACTCACTTCAGCCTCCCAAATGTGCAGGATTACAGGCTGAGCCACCGAGCCGGGCGTAACATAATTTTTAAACTGCCTACCACAGTACCTAGTGCATAATAGATGTTCAACTTAATTTTCTTGTTTCCTTGTAAATAACAGGATAAATATTTGAAATTCCAATTTATTTTATATTATGTTTATATATTAAAAACATAAAAATTAGCTCAATATAAGTGGTTCAGACAAATTCTTTGGCATAATGACTCAACCCATCCTTCCAGGCACAGCATCTAAATGTTATTACTTGCAGAAAAGCTAAGTGAAACAAACAATAAATTATCTATCTCTTTCAATAATTTGGCTCACTCTCCAAATTCTCTATTCTAATATCTCAATACATTACGCTACACAGCATGTGCTTTCCCTATCTCATGTTTTTGAATTTTTATTATCCTTATTGTGACTTGGTTTGTTCTGCTCCTTCTTTGTAACATGCCACTGTAAACCTGTTAGCCTGTAAATC
>NW_006952206.1:0-770 GCF_000164805.1 Carlito syrichta | reverse complement strand
AACCGTTTCTTGGTTATAACAATCAAGAAGACCAGAAGACTGTGGGGAATCTATAATGACACTTGTCCTTTCCTAGTGGGAAGTTGCTCTGAAGAATTTGGAGCACTAGAAGCCCAGATTCAGAAAGCACTTATAATGGAGCACTGTAGAATTCATGAATTGAGGCCTCCCATAACCCATATTTCTTTTTTTATTATCAGGAAGACACCCTGACGTTTTCTGGTGACGTGGAAGGCCAAACTCTTACAAACCAATACTCATAGGGCCAGAAGTTTCCCAGGGACCTGGAATCCAAAATTGCTGTTTCCCCCTTAAGAATACATCATAAATATGTTGGAACTCGTAATCCCACATTATGAATGCCAAAACGAATGTCCAGCAGTAGTTTCTGGACTACGAGTTAAACCAGAAGCCAGTGGTCACATTAACAAATGGCAGATGATCCTTGGATTATGAAATCTGGCCTTACAATAGCCTGTGTAACAAATGGACCAGTAGGCCAGGTTCTCAGTTACAACTATGAAGAGGCGCAGCATCTTCCTGGGGATCAGCAATGCCCGATTTGTGGTATGCATATAGCACATTGCTCTGAATAATATGGGGACCAGGACTCCCAGATTCCAGATTAGCATTTAGCTAAAGTCCCTGTCGATTCCTAAGTATGAGCACTGTCTTAAGCCAGCGATAAGTTAGCAATTACCCAGATGTTTGCAAGTTACATGGAAACTGAGGTTCCTGGTTCCTCTTTGGTAACACGTGTAAAAACTTTG
>NW_006952205.1:0-893 GCF_000164805.1 Carlito syrichta | reverse complement strand
CATATGACCTATTAATCATAAAGTGATCCAGACAGAAATTCATCACTGATACTGATAAACTTAAAGCAGGATCCAAAAGTTATAAAAAGTACACAGAAATCTGAGAAATAAACAGAAAAATGAAAATATTGTCTTTCATTAACTGTGGTAACTGAACTATATTGAACAGGCTTACACATTTCCTATCAGTATTTCCTGGCTTAACCACAGTGATATGTAACTATCATAAATATTTTTATCATTAGAAAAATACTTTATTGGCTGTACATGTGGCTCACGACTGTAATCTCAGGACTTTAGGAGGCAGAGGCGAGAGGACTGTCTGATCCCAGGAGTTCAAACAGCCTTAGCAACATGGCAAGACCTCGTCTCTACAATAAATCAAAAAATTAGCGGGGCATGGTGGTGCATGCCTGTAGTTCCACCTGCTTGGAAGGCTGAGGCGGAAGGATCACCTCAGCCCAGCAGGTCGAGGTTAAGGTAGCTGTGATTGTGCCAATGCACTCTAGCCTGGGCGACAGAGTCAGACACCAACTCAAAAAAATAAAATAAAATAAAAAAGAAAGAAAGAAAGAAAGAAAGAAAGAAAGAAAGAAAGAAAGAAAGAAAGAAAGAAAGAAAGAAAGAAAAATAAAATATTAAGCAAAACACTAGGTGTTATACATTATAACAACAGCACTTATAAACAAAATACATCAATATGTGGAAAACAAAAATTTGCTTCCTTTTTTCTAAAGGATTTTTTTAATAGCTACATACCGCTGGGTGACTCAAGCCTGTAATTCCAGCACTTTGGGAGGCTGAGCGAGAGGATTGCCCACCCCACAGGTTCGAGATCAGCCTGACAACACGGCAAGACCTTGTCTCTACAATAAATCAAAAAATTAGCTGGG
>NW_006952204.1:0-784 GCF_000164805.1 Carlito syrichta | reverse complement strand
CAAGCATAGTAATGGTCCACGATCATTCATTACTGAAATGTCACATGTATCATATGGCTGAACATTAATAGGGCATAAGGAAAGATCAAGTGTAACTGAGATTATAAGATAATTTAAGAACCTCTTTGGGTCATTACAACATTACCATATTTTGGATCAGAGCTGTTAACAAGCACCAAAAGAGACTGGATCAAATGATCTGTTCTCTTATTTGCCTTTGTATAAATATGCTTGAACTGTGATTTATCTGTATCAATTCAAAACTTAATTGTGATTTTCTTTTCTTTTCTTTTTTTTTGAGTTGGAGTCTCACTCTGTCACCCAGACTGGAGTGCAGTGTCCACTCCCTGCTACCACAGCTGCGACCTGTTGGGCTCCAGCGATCCTTCTACCTCAGCCTTCCAAGTAGAATTGTGATTTTCCATATAAGTCAATTCCATTTTAGGAATTCCAAACTAATACACACCCTTGAAAAGTCGTATTTCTAAGAGGCTTGTGGTAGGAACTGGTTACTGTGTTAACTAGAACTGGTGGTGGGTTAAGCCTCACAAATCTTAAACAAAGGATCCCTAAGGTGGTAAAGGTGAAACAAAGCACCAATAATGGAGTCATTTCTATACCACTTTTGAAGTCAGGACACTAAGAGACTGGGAAGGAATGATGAAGAAATGAATGGAACTGTTGATGGTCCCTTTGAGCAATTTTTGGTTCATAGTAAAGTAAATGTTTACCTTTGGTACATGTCTATAACTACTTTCAAAAGTTTAATAAGAATTTTCTTTTG
>NW_006952203.1:0-4473 GCF_000164805.1 Carlito syrichta | reverse complement strand
GACTTAGATAAGACACATGGATGCCCCACTTTCTTAAATATGGTGAGACCCGACATACACCCTCTAAGTTCTCACTCTGCCTTGTAAATAATTAGCTGAATTGTTTGTACCTACTAATGACCCCATACAAAATACTTGCTAACTTGGCTTGACCAAACTTTTGATGAACTTTTCTATTTCCCTTAAGTCCTTGAACTTTGAGTAGCATTGGAAAATAAAATAATTGGATCTCAGAACAACCCCTTCTTAACAGTCGCTTTAAAGTCTGCAGGAAAAAGCATCAATTGTCAGATCATACCATTGCTCGTCCTTTTTCCTCACGACAATTTCTTTACTCCTTCCCATATGTATGCATGTCTTTTTCTATCTGACAAACATTGAGGCACTCAAAGATCTTATGGTCCTCATGGTCAGAGCATAAAAGCCCTCTCCCCACTCTTTCTTTTGCAACCCCTTCTTCATCTTATTGTTATAGTACTCCTCTCCTTAGGAAAATAATCATTTTGAATAATGTCTCTCTTTATTAAGCATTATTTATTCAAAGTCTAGATTTGTTTTTTTATTTGACAGCATTTTGTTTTTCCCTTTCTTAAGAGTTACAAGAGTTTAGAAACATTTGCCATCTATTAAATATTTATGGAATAGCAATCTGCAAGATACCCTACTAGATGTCATGAATATGCTGAAGAAAAAAAGCATAGTCCATTTCTTTGGGAACTCAGAGAAAAATGCAGTGCCAAAAGTACTAAAATAAAAATAAATAGTGATAATATACTCTGAGAGTACACAGGAGAAATATTTGTCCTGAAAGAGGGAGACTAAAGAATGTTTTCAAAAATCAGTAGTGTGTATGAGCTGATCAAGATATATTATAGGTTATAGTCAAATGCAGAAACTTTAAGCAGTTGTTTTGTGTGGTATAGAAGTTATATATAATTGGTTCTTGGTATCTCCGTTTTCACATCCAGAGATTCAACCAATGTAGATGGAAACTATTCAGGAGGAAAAAAAGAATGGTCGCATTGTGTACTGAACATGTGTATACTTTTTCTTGTCATGATTCCTTAAACAATATAGCATGAATATAAATTCATATAACATTTTCATCATATTAGGTATCATAAGTGATCTAGAGATAACAAAGCATACAAGAGAATTCAAGTATATGTAAATACTATGCCATTTTATGTGAGGGACTTGAGTATTAATGAATTTTGGTTGGGGGGATTAAACCAATTCCTCATAGATACTCAGGGATGACTGTGTATCTTCAAAGCCAGGAGTGTCGGAAATGCATGCAGCTGGGATAGCAAAACTTTCATCTGTAGTTGGTTAGGTGAGTCTAGAAGAATAGTTCAGACCCAAATAGCATAGAAAAGAGCAGATGCTTCAACACGGTTTTATGAACACAAGGAGCTGGAGCAAAGTGTGTGTTGGGCAGAAAAAAAAGAGAAGGGTCTTAATCCATCTTTCATTTCTGTATTCATGGAACTCTTTCAGTGCTTATTAGATCCATACCTATGTTTACCTTATGCTGTACCATATAATCATATCATTTTCCTTGTTACACTCATTCTTTATTTAATTTTTACATCAGTTTGTAGATCTAAGTACACTAGAAAGCATGACTATTGCACACATATTTTTTTTTCTTCCCAGCAGGACTTAGATAACTGATGGCTCTGTTTCCTTAGTTGTCAGCATGATGATGTCAAGTACATGGTGACATCATTGTACTTTACTTCTTGCTCCAACACTGGACAATTTCACATTGGAAAATGTCAAACATCACCATAAAAAGAACCTAGCAATTTAATTTTATTAAGTCCATATGCTCTAAGTGAGTGTATTTGGACTGAAGTAGATTGACTGCTATCCTGAGGATGGTGCACATTTGTCAGAGTTTATTTTCTTCTGTGTGACAGAGTTGCAGTGATGGTCCAACTGACTCAGCCCTTATGGTTAATTTTTCACATTATAATGTGATTTCTACCTTGGTATTCCAGCAGATGGTTTCTCTCTTCCTGTCTTGGATGTTATGAGAAAGCAAATCAAATTCAGAGTTGGGTAAAGCCATTGTTGAAATTCTGACATAGACCATGAGCACCTTCACACCTGTGGATGAAAGTGAGGTATTTCTAGCCCTTTCTTCCAACTTATCAAATTTAATTGCTGAAGCCCTACATCTCTGGCTCGGCATAATGTGGAAAGAGACATTCCAGGACGCAGTCAGCTGTTTCATTTACATTACTTCCAGTCTTGTTTATGACACTTTGCTAGACCTCATGGCAGGAAGTTTTCTATTTTGTTCTAAAGCAGAAGGTAATTTTTTTTTCCCTCTCAACATTTCCAACTTCTATGCTAGGCAAACTCTCACATATGAGGTGTTCAATGTGAAGAACTTCAGGTTTGAAAATAGATGTACTTTTAGTATGACAGTAATTTTGACTGAGCAATAAATTTACATTTCAGCTAGAAAGATTATATAAATGCTACTTGGTTTTATAAGAGCTCTACTAGAAAATTGCATTTTAACCAGAAATAAAGATACTTTAATATTGGTGACTTTTTCTGACATGAGGGACAAGATTACAACCTTAATTCCTCAAGACTTCTCATATTTCATAGTCATTCTCTGCAGTAAGACCCTTCAAGAGTTGCATTATTAAGCATGCATTATTTCAACATTTGTTGGAAACGTTTAGTATATAAACATCATTAAAGCAGAAAAAAAGTATTCTTTTTGGTATTTTATACTCTAAACTTGCTGAATATTTTATCAGAAATAATGTTTTTGACCTTTTGTTACAAGCTTATTTTTAAGTATTTCAAGAGAAACATATATCCAATTTACAATATAAGTCAATTGTGGAAATGGGTTTGGAGTTTACAAATGTAACATGTAGACATTTTATGAGAAATTTTAATTCTGGAATATGTGATAGCAGAGAGTAAAGAAAAGTAAGTTATAAATATTTATAGGCATATATATTTAACAGAATAATTAAAGTTTATAGCATTTATGATGACAAGAATATTGCTTTCTAAAATAAGATTTATAGTTGTGTATTGTTAAGATTGAATAAATTTGAGTAGAAGATTAAATATTTTCTGAAGGTTTGTAGGTTAACCTGAATAATTTTAATTTTCAAAATAAAGAGTGGGAGGGGAAGGGAGGTAGGATTAATGGCAACCAATATCTGTCTGGGGAAAAGGGCACACCTCATCAACAAGGGTACCTGCACAATGAATATTTGTATACCTAACCCCTAACTGTACCCCACAATTTTAAAATAAAAGATACATATATAAAAAGAAAAAGGAAAAAAAATACAGAGTGAATATCCTTAACTGGAACCTGTGAAAATTTCACTTAAAAATCTATTTTCTTATAGAAAATAGAGCATTGTGATCAGATTGCTAACTAACAGTTCAACTTAACTTAAATCTAGAACAATCTTAATATATGTAACATAATTTTTTTTTGAGTTGGAGTCTCTCTGTCGCCCAGACTGGAGTGCAGTGGCCGCTCCCGATCACCGCAGCCTTGACCTGCTGGGCTCCGACGATCCTTCCGCCTCAGTCTTCCAAGTAGCTGGAACTATAGGCGCACGCTACCATGCCCAGCTGATTTTTTAATTATTGTAGAGATGAACTCTTGCCAACTTGCCCAGGCGGGTCTCAAACCCGCGGGCTCAGGCAATCCACTCACTTCAGCCTCCCAAATGCGCAGGATTACAGGCTGAGCCACCGAGCCGGGCGTAACATAATTTTTAAACTGCCTACCACAGTACCTAGTGCATAATAGATGTTCAACTTAATTTTCTTGTTTCCTTGTAAATAACAGGATAAATATTTGAAATTCCAATTTATTTTATATTATGTTTATATATTAAAAACATAAAAATTAGCTCAATATAAGTGGTTCAGACAAATTCTTTGGCATAATGACTCAACCCATCCTTCCAGGCACAGCATCTAAATGTTATTACTTGCAGAAAAGCTAAGTGAAACAAACAATAAATTATCTATCTCTTTCAATAATTTGGCTCACTCTCCAAATTCTCTATTCTAATATCTCAATACATTACGCTACACAGCATGTGCTTTCCCTATCTCATGTTTTTGAATTTTTATTATCCTTATTGTGACTTGGTTTGTTCTGCTCCTTCTCTGTAACATGCCACTCTAAACCTGTTAGCCTGTAAATCCTATTAATTATTTGCATCTATGCTCAACTACCACTTCTGTAATATGACCTGACCCTATCCCGACAATTGTAATTATTAGTTTCTTCCCGTGACTCTCAAAATTATTTTTATACATAAATTACAGCAATTATTTTATTCTTTTATTTTAGCATTTTTATGCTTGCTTCTTGTTTTTTTTGTTTGTTTGTTTTTTGTTTTGTTTTTTTGAGTTGGAGTCTCACTCTGTCGCCCAGACTGGAGTGCAGTGGCCGCTCCTGGCCAG
>NW_006952202.1:0-828 GCF_000164805.1 Carlito syrichta | reverse complement strand
CAAACATTCTGCCTCAGTTCAAAGACAATGGACTTTTGTAAGAATGAGTGACCAGCATGTACTATTGATGCTGTGTTTAGCTCTTACAATAGGTCCCTAGTCACATAATATCTCTGTTCTTTGATTCTCTAACTGCATGAATGGGTTTGGGCTGTTGTAATTCTACAGAGGGCAGATTATCATGGGCAATTGGAATGAGCTGTGTAAAAAGAAGGTAAGGCAACATATTCAAGCCCTATATGAATTAAAACAATACATAACTTTAGTAGTTCTGGACAAAATTAATGTTCTACCATTTAAAAATAGGTCAAGAGGAACCACCATAGACCTGACACTGCCCAAGTCCGAGTGAGTAAGTAATGTAAATCAGAGTGATCAAAGAATGTCACTGAAATGAACAGTAGCACTCTATGTGGGGCTTCAAGTACCATCCTCAGCAACTGGCTGTGGTGTAGGTCTCCTCTACTCTTAGCCTGAATCTCTGAATTGTAAAGTCACTGATTAGGAAATGAACACACAAAACAGATGAATAATTATCATTAAACAAAACACTCCTAGAATGTCCATGTCAGCTGAGGAAGGAAAATCTGAAACTCTCCCCTGCATTGGACCAGCACTGTTCTTTAATCCATTAGCTGTTTCCCTCATTCTCTCTCTCTCACTCTCTTGCTCTCTCTCTCTCTCTCTCTCTCTCTCTCTCTCTCTCTCTCTCTCATCTCTCTTATCTTTCTCTCTTGTCTTACTCTCTCTTTCTTGATTCTGTCTTTAAAAACAAACATGATCATGAATGAAAAGAACTCTTCTCATTTTGGAGGCTATGTGTCAAAA
>NW_006952201.1:0-420 GCF_000164805.1 Carlito syrichta | reverse complement strand
TTTTTGTAGAGATGAGGCCTTGCTCTGTTGCTCAAGTTGATCTGAAACTCATGGTCTCAAGCTACTGTTCCCAGCCAGGCTCAGCTTTTCTAGAGGCCTTTTCTCCCCTTCTTCGCTCACTAGCACCCTCCCTTCCACTCTCTAGAGGCTTTTTGTGGTATTGGTAGTAATAGTGAAGTGGACTTGGGATGTCAGTTGTTTCTCTGCTTCTTTTGATAGAGGTTCTTCTTTTGATCTCTTTCTAGGTCTTTGTCTCTGCCTATTTCTCAGTTTGTCTCTGGTGTTCCAGGTTTTGTGGCTAAAAACAAGTTGAAGACAATTGAGGGGATTTCTGTCTAGTTAGAAAATGAACCCGGGGGTGTGCTAAGTATTGATTTGTTACAGACCTATTCAACCAACTTCTTGGTTCCTTCTAGAAGC
>NW_006952200.1:0-727 GCF_000164805.1 Carlito syrichta | reverse complement strand
GAGAAGAGGTCTTGTCAAGTTGCACAGGCTGGTGTTGAACCTGAAGACGCAGGCAATTCACTCACTTTGGCCTCCCAAAGTGCTGGGATGACAGGGTGAGCCACTGAGCCCAGCCTACATGAACTATCTCATTTAAGTTCAACACCTCTATGAGGCAAACGCTCACTTCTTTTTTGTTTTTTGTTTTTTTAGTTAAGGTCTTATTCTGTGGTCCACTATGGACTGCAGTGGCACGATCAGGGCTCGCTACAACCTTGACTGCAGGGGCTTAGGTGATCCTCGTGAGCTGGGCCTACAGGAACATGCCACCACATCTAGTTGATGTTTTGGGGTTTTTTTGTAAAGTCAAATTCTTACTATGCTGCACAGGATGGTCTTATACTCCTAGGCTCAAGAAATCTTCCCAGGCTTAAACAGTTCTCCTGCCTTGGTCTCATACAGTGCTAGGATTACAGGCATTAGGCCCTCCTTTTATGTTAAGGAAACCAAGGCTTAGAATGCGAAGTACTTGACTGGTGACCAGAAAAGCTGAAGCTAGAATCCAGCTTGAACCCAGGGAGCCTCCTAGTAACATTCTTTCCCTATTAGGGGGATTCCATGACTCTAGCCAAAATGATCATGTCCAGACCTTGGAGAAGCCCAGGAATACCCACCTTTAAAAGTTAGGAGAGATGGAAGCAAGAAACAATCACAGGACTGCTCTGCAGGCCGCTGAGGTCAACTCTCC
>NW_006952199.1:2028-2972 GCF_000164805.1 Carlito syrichta | reverse complement strand
TGCAAGAATTTTTACACGAATTGAAATATACCCACACAAAAGAATATGTCACGTATCAGAAGACTGAGTGATACAAGAGTATGCGTTAAAAAAGAAATGGTTGCTGGTGAGGAAAATTTTAGTGGAAATAGAGGAAGCAGAGAAAGAGGGATAATCCAGGGTATGCTGCTGTTTGGAATCCCACATCCAGCTGAGTGGAAGGCTGGGATTAAGATTCTCAAAATAGAAAAACTTTGCCTGGTTTTTAGATGGGTGAGGCAGAAACAGAATTGTTTGAACTCAAAGATAGCTGAATTTATTGCTGCTATAATTTGAAGAACAAAAACATTTATCAATTAAATGTGAGATGCTTGGGAATTTTACTTTTAACAAAATTTCCCACTAAGTGTGTTTCTTAAGGTAAAGAAAATTCCACCTAAAGATTAGAAACTAGACATTTTTGAATATACTAACTTAGAAATATTTTGCACCTCAATGGAAGGATATATTCAGCTAGTGAAAGGAAGAGAGAATTCATGATGTTGAAATTAAAAATGTTGGCCAAGACATTAAGTGGAAGTAGACAGTTACACAAGGCTGTCTACAACATGATTCAATAGTTAAGCATGATTAGGAAAATTAGAGGCACATTAATACATTTTAGAAATACTGGAAGCTTCCTAGAATAGAAAATATAAAATAAAAAAAGGGAAGAAGAAAAAATGAAGAAAAAGAAGTATTATAAGCAGATGTACATTTGGAATCAGAATTTAGAGGACTTTACACAGGCGAGTGAGTATATATGCAGATATAGTATAACTCTGATCATTCCTGAGCAGCATTGTGTAATGTATCATTAAATTTCCAATGGGAGAATGGGGTGAGTCCAGAAAAATCGATGGCCTATATAGTTGAAAGGAGATTGCAGGTCTGTGTGGACTAATAGTTCAAGGGCTACAATTCTG
>NW_006952199.1:0-813 GCF_000164805.1 Carlito syrichta | reverse complement strand
CCTTGCCTTGTTCATTGCTGGCTCCTGGGACTGGTGAATAGAGCTGATACCTCAAAAGGGGTGACACTCCACAGAGTGACCTTCTACTTCCAGTATCCAACATTCATGACCCTACGCTTTCTGTCATCAGATCCTTGATCCAGTGGACAAGTTCACTGTGTAGCCTCAGCTGCCAGCTTTTGATGCCCTGGCTTCCTGAGGTTTCTTTTGCAGAGATACTTTTTGAATGATCCTTTGTGAATATTCAATATTACCATAAAGTCTATTTTTTTCTCAAATGATTAAATAAGGGAAGTTATGCCTTCAGCATATGGTGTAGTCATTTTTTTTTTCTTGGCTTTCCCCCTCCAAGAAAATGTTCTGCCAATTCAAAGTTATTTTTTCTCACATGTATTTCTTATTTGCTTTGGTCATCGGGGGAGCTTGTGTGTTTATGTGGGAAAAGGGAAAGGGATTGGAGCCAGTAACTGAACAGGCATGGAATCATGAATAGTGCTGGGCCGTCAGTGTCCTCCTTGGCTGAGCAGGGGGCAGGTGATGTGCACAGGAACTTCCCAGGGAAAGCATGGCTCATCTTTAAACTTGCCCGCTGAACCCCAAGAAAGAGACCCAACAAAAGTGGCCTCATCAGGAAGCACCGAGAACTCCACTTAGCGCAGAAATTGCTTGTGCTCCCTCACCCAGAATCCTATACTTTGGGAGTCTAGGAGAGGAATTGTGACATTTATGCATCCACTTTACTTTCCCATACTTCTTTTGCCTTTTCTCCTTCCACTGGCATCCCTCACTTCCCTTCCTGAACCAAACAGACCT
>NW_006952198.1:2387-3494 GCF_000164805.1 Carlito syrichta | reverse complement strand
CACGCCCTGGGAAACTTCTGAGCATCTGCCTATTTGTATACAGAGTTTTGGGATCCACATCACGAGGGAAATTCAGGACATCTTGCTGAGAACAAAAAGGAAATACGGTTCTAGGAGTCCTCATTCGCCAAAATCTACCGGGCCTCTTCATAAGGTTTCAACACCAATATGGGCTTCTAGGTCTCTACATTTTTCAGAGGTACTTGCTCTGTGGATATCCTAAATCTGTCAGTAGAGTTCCCCAGGAAATTTCTGGTCCTCTTGAAAGTTGTAATTGAGGATCTGGCCCTACAAATCCTTTTGTGTCCTAGAAACATCTACGACCATAATCTGGTAACCCAGGAATCAAATGCCATATTGGTACAATATACCTCAATTCAGGTTACCTCAAACTACAGAAATTTCTTGTGGTGTGGCTGGTGGAAATTGGGACATTGGGTTGAGAAGATTCCACATTTTTGTGGGGTCTTTTTAAGGGGAACCAGGAATCTTGGATTCCAAATCCCCCAAGAACCTTATGGGAATCATTCTATGATATCCAAACCACTGGAATTCTAGGTCACCAGGAAGTATCTCAGCGCCTTGCTGAGAATGAAGCAGGAATCTGGGTAATAGGCGTCCTCATATACAGGAAACTACATGGCCTCTTGCTAAGGAAAAATAAGGAATTCTGGCTGCACTCGTCCTGAATCCCAAAAGTCCACAGGGCGTCTTACTAAGAGATAACCAAGAATCCAGTTTTTGAAGTAGGAATCTGTGTAATGGGAATGCTCATATGCAGGAAACTGCACTGCCTATTGCTAAGGAAGAATAAGGAATATGGTTACACGTGTCCTCAATTCCCAAAAAATTCAGGGTGTATTGGTAAGTGCTAAACACGAATCAGGGTTTTTGGTGCATGAAACTGGGAAAATGGAGTCCTCACATACAGGCAACTACACGGCCTTTTGCTAAGAAAGAATAAGGCATCTGGGTTCCACTTGTTCTCAATACCCCAAAAAATTGCAGGGTGCCTTGATGGGGAGCCAACATCTATAGCTATACAACTAAGGCCTATGGACGCCCATCCAGAAGATTTGCCTCTGATACAAGGATATCAGTAACACC
>NW_006952198.1:0-776 GCF_000164805.1 Carlito syrichta | reverse complement strand
CTTGACTCTCCGGTGTGGGTCCAACCCTCCCTCATAGATCGGTGCCAGTCACCGACAGTGCCTTGCTAAGGGCTAAAAAAGATTCAGGGATTCAAAGCAGGAATGTGGGTAATAGTCCTCATTACAGGAAACGTCACAGCCTCTTACTAAGGAAAAATAAGTTATCTGTTTTACATGGTTCTTCAATCACAAAATCTACATGGCGTGTTGCTAAGGGCTATACGAAAATCAGGGTTTTGAAACAGGAATCTGGGGAAAGGGAGTCCTCCTATACAGGACACCACACGGCCTCTAGGGAAGGAAGAATAAGGAATCAGTATTACACGAGTCCCCAATTCAAAAATATTCTCAGGGCGTCTTGCTACGCGACAAACAACAATCAGGGTTTCGAGCTAACCACATTTTTTGGAGCTATTTAGCATGAGGATATTATGAATCAGTCAATTCAGGACTCCAGCAACATTCTGGTCCTCTAAATAGTTGTAAACGGGTATCTGGCACTGCAAGTCCGTTTGTTTCCTCGGGACAACTAAGGGCAGATTCCAGGACAAAAAGGATCATCTTGCCATATTTGGATGTAACTCTGGTCTTAAGACAAACCATGTAATTCTCAAACTTCCGTTTGTCCTTTTATTTTGAGAAGCCCGAGGGTTTTGCAGTTGCCAAATGTTTGGTAAGTACTTTTAAAGGTAACCAGGATCATGTATTCCCCGTCCCTAGGAACCACCTGGACATCTGTCTTTTTGTATACAGTGTTTGGAATCCACATCAACAGG
>NW_006952197.1:0-782 GCF_000164805.1 Carlito syrichta | reverse complement strand
GGGTGCTCGAAGCCCTGATCTTGTTAAGCCTTAGCAAGTTGCACTGCAGATTTTCGGTATTTTGGATTCATGTAGCCCAGATTCCATATAAATCCTTCGCAAGAGTCATGAGTTTCCTGTAAATGAGGATTACCCAGATTCCTGCTTCATTCTTAGCAAGACACGGGGATATTTCGTGATGAGGTAGAATTCATGTTGTTTGGATATCAACTGGAAGACCCCCAGAAGTTTCCTGGGCAATTAGAATCCAAGATTCCTGGTTCCCTTGTACAAGACACCCTAACAATATGGGGACCTAGAAGCCCAGAATCCTGATTACACCTTATCAAGATGTCCTGTAGATTTCAGCGAATGCGAACTCCAAGAACCCGGATTCCTTTTTCGTTCTCAGCAAGATGACTTGATTTTCCTTGTCAATGTGTATTCCAAAGCTCTGTATACAAAAAGACAGATTCCCACAAGTTTCCTAGGGATGGGGAATCCGTGATTCCTGGTTACCTTTAAAAATACTAACTAAACATTTTGCAACTGCAAAACCCTCGGCCCCTCTGAAAATAACAGGACAAATGGAAGTTTGAGAATTACAAGGTTTATCTTGAGACCAAGAGTTTCACCCAAATATGGCAATATGATCCTTTATGTGCTGGAATCTGGCCTTAGTTGTCTCGAGGAACGTAACATACTTATAGTACCAGATACCCGTTTACAACTATCAAGAGCACAAGAATGTTGCTGGAGTCCTGAATTTACTGATTCCTAATATCCACATGCTAAGTAGCTCC
>NW_006952196.1:1818-3006 GCF_000164805.1 Carlito syrichta | reverse complement strand
CCAGGAACCAGCTGCTCCTCTTCTTAGTTGTACTAGAAAATCTGGCCATTTGCTTGGATTTTTTTGCAGGAGGCTGTAAGTCCAGATTCCACAACCCAATGAATCATCTCACCATTTTTAGTGTAATTTCTGGCTTCAGGTTTACCTCCTAATCCACAAAATACTGTTGGAATTTTAGCTTAATTTTCTAACTTGGGATTAGGAGTTTCCACATACTTAGGACATATTCTTAAAGGGGATCCAACAATCTTGGATTCCATGGTCCTTCTGATCTTTTGGGCGAATGAATATTGTTATATAAGAGTTTTTATTTCCACATCACCAGGTAACGTGCAGAAGTCTTACTGAGAACAAAAAGAATCGGGGTTACGTGGGTCGCCAATCCAAGAAGTCTACATGGCCACATTATAAGGTCTAATCTGGAATCTGGGGTTCTAATTCCCCACATTATTTAGTGCTGCATGCCTCTTGGATATGACAATTTTGTCATTATGGATTCTAAGCAACATTCTGCTCTTCTTGGTAGTTGTAACCAAGAATGTGGACCTAAATGTCCTTTGGGTTCCTCGGGACAACAAAAGGCAGATTTCAGGACATAAAGAAACTTATCGCCATATTTGTAGGTATCTCTCATCTTAAGATGTGCCTTGTAATCCTAAAATTTCCGATTATCCCTCAATTCGGATAGGGGCTTGGTGTTTTGAGGTTGCCAAATATTTATTAGGTACTTTAAAGGGTAATCAAGGATTCATGGATTCCACACCCTGGGAAACTTCTGAGCATCTGCCTATATGTATACAGAGTTTTGGGATCCACATCACGAGGGAAATTCAGGACATCTTGCTGAGCACAAAAAGGAAATACGGTTCTAGGAGTCCTCATTCGCCAAAATCTACCGGGCCTCTTCATAAGGTTTCAACACCAATATGGGCTTCTACGTCTCTACATTTTTCAGAGCTACTTGCTCCGTGGATATCCTAAATCTGTCATTAGAGTTCCCCAGGAAATTTCTGGTCCTCTTGAAAGTTGTAATCGAGGATCTGGCCCTACAAATCCTTTTGTGTCCTAGAAACATCTACAACCATAATCAGGTACCCCAGGAATCAAATGCCATATTGGTACAATATCCCTCAATTCAGGTTACCTCAAACTACAGAAATTTCTTGTGGTGTGGCTGGCGGAAATTGG
>NW_006952196.1:0-595 GCF_000164805.1 Carlito syrichta | reverse complement strand
TTTTCTTGCCTCTAGCCAGGCAGAACGTTCCTAGTTTCATTACGTACCAAAACTCTTGGCCTGCCTCCATCCCTGGCCATCGTCATGGCAACTGTGCATTTCATTGTCCAAGAGTATGACAACTACGATTTGATTAATTTACTTAGATAGAATTTTCTATCAGAAAGTTTAGAAATATATATATATACACAGTTCAGTTACCCACATATAACACTATGTGAATTTGTGTTCAACAGTATAACTACCATAGAGTTTATAAGAAAATTAATGATAAGATATTTGCCACATATGTATATTAGAAAATAGGTTTTAAGTATAATCGTAGTTGTACTTTTAGTATGATTTTTAGATAGAGTAGAACATAAGTTTAAATAAGTTTAGTTTCATAATAATAAAAATTCATTTTAGTGATGACAAAGATGAAAGAAAATTAAATAAAAAGAAGTTTATAAGATATAGTATAAAGTTAAGTTTAGCATAGTGTTGAGTTTAATCATTAGGTGAATAATTATATAAAAAGAATTATTAAGCTTATATATGATTAGATTTATAAAATTTATATAAATCATGGTAAGGTTTTATAGTTTTGAATAAG
>NW_006952195.1:0-804 GCF_000164805.1 Carlito syrichta | reverse complement strand
GAATGCCAGACTAATATTTCCTAAAGGACGATGATTATATATTGCCCTTTTTATATATCCCCAGTGCCTGGGACAATGTATGACACACATATATGTTTAATAACTGTATTAATTGATTACTTTGACTCACATACCACCAAAAAGCCAGAAGAGAATATCCCAGCAGATTTCCAAATTTCTAGCAGGGTTAAGTAAAGATAATAAAAGGTTAAAATTAGAAGATTCCTATATTCTAAAAAAAAGAACATAGTTGTATGAGTGTCTGAATTTTTTAGATGAAATTATGCTCATGGTCCAATTTGCATAAGTAGCTATTTTAAAAGAACTCATCAGATATCTAAGTATTTAATATTTAAAATTAGGAAAAAATGGAGTGAGAAATTATGCATATATACCAATATGAGTAAATGTAATTGTAAAATGAAAAAGAGAATGCTGCAGTGCCGATGATGCAAAGAGAGGTCAAATCTGAAAACAAGGGGCTTTTGGTGATCCAGCAAGTTTGACAATTCATGTGAATTATTTGGTAAATAATTCTCTTTAAATTAATTCATATGATGAATCAGATGTGGTCACTGTGTCCTTGTGATACCACAAGGGTCAAGATGGAAAAAAAAAAAAATACTGGTGTTCATTATTTATGATGAATAATGAATTATGCTATTTGTTTATTACTGGGAATCATTCAAGGAGAATGGAGAGAGCTAGATAAAAATAGTTAAAATGATTTAAATTCTTCACTTCAGAAAATATTATTTTATGTTTACTTTTATTTGAAGACATTTTTCTATAACTTTATCTTTG
>NW_006952194.1:0-730 GCF_000164805.1 Carlito syrichta | reverse complement strand
TCAAATCTCTGATACATTTTTTTCCCTTAGTAAGACTCCCTGTAGGTTTTTGGGACTTGAGGACTCATGTAGCCCAATTCCTTATTTTTCTGTAGTAAGATGACATGTAATTTCACGTATATGAGGACTCCCATTACGCAAATTCCTGCTGAATTCTCAGCAATAGCCGAGATATTTCCTGATTATCATGGAATTCCAGTTGTTTGGATATCAACAGAAAGACTCCCATAACTGGAAACTGTATTCCAAGTTTCCAGGTTCACCTTAACAAGACATTGTAAAAATGTGGAATATTCTAAACCCAATATCCCAATTCCCACCAGACTGACCACAGGAAATTTCGGTGTTTTGAGGTAACATGAAGCGAAGAATTTTGTCGAAATATGCCAGTTTATTCCTGGGGAACTGGATTATGTTGGAAGATGATCATACAATCAAATGAAACTGTAGGTCCAGATCCTGGATGACAGTTATCGAAGAACCGGAATCTTCTTGGATCTGTAATAAGAGATTTTAAGTATTCACGCAGAAAGTATCTCTAAAAGATGGAAGGACCTACAAGCCCAGTTTCCTCATTAAACCTTATCAAGAGGCCATATAGTTTTTGAGGATTGAGGACACCTGAACCCGCATTCTCTTCTCGTTCTCAGCAAGATGCCCTGATTTTCCCTGGCAATCTGGATTCCAAATTCTGTATGCAAATAGACAGATGCCCAGCTGTTTCCCAGGG
>NW_006952193.1:0-766 GCF_000164805.1 Carlito syrichta | reverse complement strand
TAAGGCCAGATTCCAGCACATAAAGGATCATATTGCCATATTTGGATGAAACTCTTGGTCTCAAGATAAACCTTGTAATTCTCAAACTTCCATTTGTCCTGTTATTTTCAGAGGGGTCGAGGGTTTTGCAGTTGCAAAATGTTTAGTAAGTATTTTTAAAGGTAACCAGGAATCTCGGATTCCCCATCCCTAGGAAACTTGTGGGAATCTGTCTTTTTGTATACAGAGCTTTGGAATACACATCAACAGGGAAAATCAAGTCATCTTGCTGAGAACGAAAAAGGAATCCGGGTTCTTGGAGTTCGCATTCGCTGAAATCTACAGGACCTCTTGATAAGGTGTAATCAGGATTCTGGGCTTCTAGGTCCCCATATTGTTAGGGTGTCTTGTACAAGGAAACCAGGAATCTTGGATTGCAATTGCCCAGGAAACTTCTGGGGGTCTTCCAGTTGATATCCAAACAACATGAATTCTACCTCATCACGAAATATCCCCGTGTCTTGCTGAGAATGAAGCAGGAATCTGGGTAATCCTCATTTACAGGAAGCTCATGACTCTTGCAAAGGATTTATATGGAA
Organism: Carlito syrichta; assembly: GCF_000164805.1. Taxonomy (NCBI): domain Eukaryota; kingdom Metazoa; phylum Chordata; class Mammalia; order Primates; family Tarsiidae; genus Carlito; species Carlito syrichta. The sequence goes on along the minus strand of NW_006952193.1, from coordinate 188 downwards.
TCTGGGCTACATGGATCCAAAATACCGAAAATCTGCAGTGCAACTTGCTAAGGGCTTAACAAGATCAGGGCTTCGAGCACCTCTAATGATTTAGAACTATTTGTTATGTGGATATTCCGAATCAATCATTCCGGGACTCCAGCAACACTCTGGTACTCTTGATAGTTGCGAACGAGAATCTGGCACGA
>NW_006952192.1:10083-16630 GCF_000164805.1 Carlito syrichta | reverse complement strand
AAATGACTCCAAGATAAGTCAGTCAGGAAAGATAAAATAACTCAGCATGTACACTTCTGTTAGAGTTACATGACTGGATTTACCCATGAGGGAGAAATACAGCCCAGAGTTTGCACATTCTTCTGATTTTCTCATATTAAATAATATTTAAATATTCCCATAATACTAATAGTCATAGCCCTACCAACATCCCTTAAGTAATCTATGACACAAAAATAATATAAAAACCCTAACAATAATTTCAGTAATTGAGAGGAGGAAGCAGAGGGATTACTCATTTCATACACTGTGTATAATAATGTGATATATTAATTTTCACTGTTTCTCATAGTTCCGCTGACCCATGCTAAGATTATTATTTCAAGTCTATATCACCACAGATGTTAACAATAAAGTCGATGTGTTTCAACTCTTCACCAAAAATCCAGTGGCATTTAATGAAGTCTATCTCTAAAAGTATAACCACAACACTTTTTTTAAAAAAAGCTATCCTAAAATTTGTCTCTAATCCTAATTAACCATAACTGACAAAAGAAGCATTTACTAAGAAGAGACTCATTCTTTTCTTAGCAAGTTGGGACGGTATAATTTGTTTTGAATCAAACACTTCCTCTCAGGCATCCACAATACATTCCAATGCCCTTACTATTTTTCTTCAGATACTTCTAAAATGTCTTTCACATACTGTAGGGTTATCAAAAGTGTACTGAAAGGTTACCTAATCCCCCTTAATTAATTAGTGCCAAAAATCAGTTCTCAGGGATCAACCTTTTCCACTTAATCAGTATTACTCCCTGCACATTCCATTAGTTCCTACAGAAGGCATACAACATATGCCATTCCATTGACTGAAGAAAGTATGCCACATGTACAGTCAAAAACAAAGATGGCACCTAAGATCACCTCTCCACTATTCTCTAGAATTAGGACTAATGGAGGAAAGTTTCACCTTGAGCAAGCAGGGTCCTTAGGGTGCTACTGTTAGACCATTTACAACTCAAGCAACTTGGATAGGTAAAAAAGGTCAAGATCTACTAACCATCTTCTAGTACTGGCCATGATACAGTAGATCCTTACCAAGCCACACATCTCAAGAGTCTGAGCTAGAAGCCCCCACTGAGGTCATTTAATGATCAACTCTTTTTCCTGATAAGGAAAAGGAAATCAAGACCCAGTGGGAGTCACTGTCTCCACTGCTAAAATTAAGACAAAATCCTGAATGAAATGATCCACATCTGTGCAAAATGTCTCATCATCCTTTCTGCTTGGAAAGACCCAATACCAGGAAAAAATGCTCAAGCCAGTAAAATACAGCAGCACATCCCAGGACCCTTTCCCGGCCCCCAATCCTTGCAATTACAGCTATAGTATCATTTCTTATCCCAGGGAGGGAATTCAATAAAAGTTAACTAAATGAAAGAACAAAGGATGCTCCCCTCAGCCTTGCTGTGGCTGTTTTGGCTACTAACCATATGTAACAGGCAAACTTTGACCCCACATCTGGCCATCCGTGAGAACTTCCTGGGCAACAACCACAAAGATGATTTAGTAAAATGGGCTATCTCTGTGGTTCTCCCCATTGATCTTTCTCCCTGCCTACTGTCTTCCTCTTCCTCTTTCTTTTTACAATCATTTATTTTGTGTCTTCTGTATGTCAGGCTTTTTCTAGATGCTAGACCAGCAATAAACATGTTCCATTGCTCTGTTCCTGGTGCTAGAGCCTGTGAAAAGAAGGCATGAGGATTTTAAGGTTTTAAAACTCAAAAAATAAAAATAAATTTTAAAGTGTAATTTTCCTTTTCCCCAATACTGGCTCATTCATGACTGGGAACTGGGAAATTACAAAACAAAGATGACTATAAAAATAGACACCTGCAAAGCCCAACCAAATCTGAAAGTATGGTTTAGATTTTTAAAGGAAAAATAAATTTACAGAGACTTAAATCACAATCTGTGTGGTTTGTTCCTTCACCTGGAAAGGATTTCTTAGTTCTATAATTACATTTATTATACAGATATCCTGGGGGGTGGGAGGGAATGACAACGTTCACTCTTATCCCCAGCAAATCCAAGGACATCCAAAAAGACAGAGAGATGTATGAATGAAAATGACTTGCATGAGCAATACATATTTTGGCAAAGCATATTCAGGACAATTAACTTCAGATCACACTCATTTCTATAAAATTATTGAAAGTTATAAAAATGCTGAATGCATTCTTATGGGTAGCAGAAATCCACAGGCCAAACGCTTTTAAAGCATATTTCTTAATAAGTAGATTCAAAATGTTTTGAAATATATGCCAGAAATTCTACCAAATTGTTCCTACTCATTTCCAAAACCTAACTAATCATAAGGGAAAAAAACATCTGTTCATTTTCAAAGCTGGAAATGTTTCCAGTTACCTATGAAAAATGAAGTTCTCTTAAAGAACTACTACTTCTCAATGTCACTCTTAACCCATAAATTTCCCTTTGCTTTACAGTAGTGAAGCAAATTGAGAATTCTCTGCTCTTCCATTGCTTTGTTATATGAAAGCAGTTTGAGGTAAGAACTTTTGCAAAAGACCAAAACACGCTTCTCCATCAGTTCCCAATTGGTACACAAATTCCAACCATATTTTACACATAGCCTCATCTCAAGAAAATCCACTTTTTCTGTAACAAGTGGTGCTTTATAAAACCTCATTAATAGATCCCATGTGGGTTTTGACTATAAAATGGTCATCAGACTGAAATGGCCATACTAAAATGAAAAAATAAAAAAAACTATTAAGTTTAGTGCACTTAAGAAGAAATCAAAAGGATGAAATCTTAAGTGAGAAAACACATAGGGGTACAGATAAAAAGTCTAAGAAGAGAGACACAGAGTGCAGATATTGTCACTCCTACAGAATATGGGGATTCTGCATCATAGGGGAATAGAAAAGTGCCTGCATCTTTGCAACACAAGCTATACAACCCAGACTCAGGAATGGAGACTACTTGCCATGTGATTCCAGAAAAAAGAGTTAACTTTGGTGCCTTGAGCAACACTCTTCAAACTGTAATGTGCACACAGGTCACCTGGAATATTGTTAAAATACATACTTTGTTTCATGAGTTCTGGGGCAAGGTCTGTGATTCTGCACTTCTCACTAACTCCCAAATACCAGTGCTGCCAGAGTATGGACCACACCTTGTGTTCCCAAGCTCTTCAATCATGTATTTAAAAAATGGGATTAACGTAGATGTAATGAGAAGGAATGAGGCTATGCAGAAAGTACTTTAGATTCTCTGAATGAAAGCCACCAGGTAACTAAAATTACAACTACCCCAAGTGGTGAATTGACCAGGCTATATAATCTGAGTATCTTGATTATCCTGTGTCCTGGAGTACAGGTCCCATTACCTAGAATTTCAGAGTTATATGTGTACTTTGGGTGAAATTATAAAATGATTAGTTTTTACAAACAAATCTAATGCTTTTTTCCAACCTTATGCAGCCTTTTTGATTGTTAAGAAAAATTTCTAATAAAAGTGTATATCTCTTGAGATATCGGAAAACAGTTACCAGAGTTTCAATAATTTCTTTCTCCTTTTCTAAGTCACATATTCTGTTTCTTCAACCATGCTTTGAACAATAAGATTTTGATTTACTTCACTATTTTAGTTGCTTTATCCAGAAAATAACTGTATTTGTCTATATATCACTCTCCTGATTACTCTTTAAAAGCTGCAAAATAACAGTGAATAAAAGCATAATATTAGTTAGCATTTAATGAATATTAACTGTCAAGCGCTGTGCTTTAGGTAGATTATCTCACTTGAATCTTACAATATTTCTGTGTCATTCCATTTTGCAGAACAGGAAAATAGGGCCCAGAGAAATTAAGAGATTTGCCTAAGGTCACACAGCTACCAGGTGGCCAAGCCAGGACCTGTAGAAGAATGAGAACACTTTAGAAGTCCATGCCTTTAACTATTACCCACATTTGCCTCAAAAACATTCCTAAAAAGTGTTCTTCTTATATATGAAGGAAAAACACATTAAGTAAAAAAATAGATTTTCTGAGTTTAAAATCTAGGTGACTAAAGAAAGAAAAATTCCTTGTATTAGCAAATAATACAAACACAAATAAATGATTAAGTTCAAAACTTTGTAGTAATCTAGTCAGACCCAATCACATTGTTAATATTTATTCCACTGAGCAGAAGAAAAACCTAGGGGGTTTAGTTATTCTTACTTGCTTGGAATTAAAAACTAGATATCCTGTCCAGAGAAGAATGCTGGCATTAGCACATGCAGTCAGGAACAGAAAGCCATCTTTGGAGCCAAATATTCTGGACAGGCTTCCAAGTTAGGAGCTTTCTGTGTTCAACAGGAGAGAAGGGGGACAAAACTATACTGCTGTACACTCAACTAAGACCTCGAGTGTAGAAACAGATCACAGACTCAGTTTATCAAGAACAATGTCTTTGTACAATAAGTCTCATTATTGACTCATTATTTTCAACTGGCCAGCATTCTAACTGGCTATATTTCTTAGCCATTCAGAAATGAGCAAAAGATTAGTGCTTTCAGCATGTCTCAGTGAAATTGGGCATAAGATTTATAAAAAAAAAAAAGTGGAGGGAGCTAGAATTGACTTATCTTGATAGCTGTCAAGATTAAACACTTAATATTAAGATTGACAGAGTTACAAATGATAAAATGTTGTTTTGTGTTATGACACTAAGATCAGTCCTTAGAGACTCTGTGGCAGAATATTCCTTGAGGTTGCAGTATTTAGAAAACAGATGATCTCTGGCTTTGATTACATAGATCTTTTGGAAACACATTTTCAAGAAATATATTATGTTTCTGACTCCACCATTGGCTAAATAGAACCGTCATCTGCTTTCTTACTGAGTGAGCAAGGCTTTGTGGTGCACGATGTTATAGGAATTGGACTAGGAGCTTTTATGACTGAGCCCAGTAACCTCTGTGAAGTGCTTGGTAGCACTTATTGTTCATTACCATCAATCACAACATGTTCAACCCTTTGTTAAGGCATCCAAAGGGTCTCAAAAGCAGCCACGGAGAGTCTTTTATTGATCTCAGCCATTGGAAAGATGAAATAACCCAAATAGAAAAATGAAAGCAACAGTTGTTTTTCCATCAGTGAGAGAGCCTAGTCACAAGGGTCCTTTGTGTCTTTCAATGCATTCAGATTTTTAAAACTGTCAAGGAAATGAACAGCATTTAGCTCTACTCTTTCACTTTCTTAAAATAATTTTTAAAAATTTCATCCAGATTATATAAAGGAAAGAATCAGTTATGAAGTGGAGGGGAGAACAAAGAGAGCAGAAACTAGTGGGCTTTACTAGGTGCAATACTAATGGTGGCAGGTAGAATAATCGGAAGGCCCAAGTCACCTTTGGTTGTGATTTTTGTCCTCCCTTTTCTTGGTATGATATAAATGGTTAAGGGTATTAACTGGAGTCAAACTGCTTGGGTTCCATCCCTGCAATGACCACATCTCAACTGAAAAATGACTTACCCTTATGTGTTCCTTGTATCTAATATGAGGATGGTAATGACAGCACCTTGTCTTGTGGAGTTCTTGTGAGACTTAGATGACATAATTAATCTATGTGCTTTTTGAACCATGCCTGGTCAATAGTATGTGTCCACCGATACTAGCTATTCTCACCACACCTCTCTTTCAATTCTCACCACACCTCTCTTTCAATTCTCACCTTTGACTTCTTTGTACTCCACTTCTTTTATCCCACCTCAATTTTAGTGTTGTTGCTGCTGTTTTGAATTTATTTCTGTCCCCGGCCTTCCCACCTGGCCCCACTTTAAGCCTTTCCCTAAGAGTGATCCAAGCACAGTCAACACCATACTCCATTTGCACAGAGGTCTGAGAGCTGGGATGAGAGAAAGCTCCCCAGCTGCAGTGGGCTTCATCCAGGTCATGAAAGAAATGAAGAAACTGAGAAAGCGTGCAAAGCCCATCCTGCAAGGTTCCAAACATCATGACTAAGATGACACATGAGCCCACTTTCTGGTACAACAGTGCCACAAGGGCTGTGTTTTACTTTATTTTATTACACAAGGTAATGCTAGGTCCATAGCTGAAGCAGTCTAGAAGCTCACCCAGTGATATATCCATTAACAAAAGGATATGTGTCGGGTATGGCAGCTCAGCCTGTAATCCCAGCACTTTGGGAGACTGAGGCTAGAGGACTGCCTGAGACTAGGGATTTGAGACCAGCCTGGGCAACTTGGCGAGACCTCATCTCTACAATAAATCATAAAAACTAGCCAGATGTAGTGGTGTGCATCTGTAGTTCCAGCTACTTGGATTTCCAGGCTGAGGTGGAAGGATCACCTGGGCCCAGTAGGTCGAGGCTGTCGTGGCCGTGAGCATGCCACTGTATTCCAACCTGGACAACAAAGAGTGAGATTCCACTCAAAAACAAAAAGGATAAGCTTCAGCTACACACTTCATATTCCAAATGTCAGTAAATACTACTACTATCATAATAATGATGATAATAGAGGCCTGTGGTCAGCTCC
>NW_006952192.1:819-9670 GCF_000164805.1 Carlito syrichta | reverse complement strand
CCTTGTTAGGATAAAATATATACATATACACTCATAGCTGCGTAAATCTATGTTTGCTGTTTTGTTTCCTTTTGCTACATTATTCAAATATAATAGTTACTATACGGTTTATAAAAGAATTAATGATGAGGTATTAGCTTAATAGGATATAGCATAGTATTAAAGTCCAATAACTCGATCATATAAAAATTAAAGTTTTGAACATATGAAACATATGAATTATCGTAAAGTTTGGTAGTTTAAGAATAAGTTTTAACTGAGTTATAAGGCATTACATTAAATCATAATAGGTTAATAGTATAACTGACAGTTAAGTCATTTAACTAAACTTATAGATTACAGTATAGTGTTAAGTTGATAATATTAATTGTTAAAAATATTGGGAATCAGTGAACTTGGACTGAACCTAGAGTTAACTTAGGAAAGTTTTTTGTATAAATCAGGGTATAGAGCAAAGAGTATAATATGAATGATTCATTGAACATTATGGAAAACACTTTGAACGATTTGTATTGAAATTGTGCACCTGTGACCTTAATGTAAGCACGGCAGGCATCATGGAATTCGAATTGTTTGCTTGGAAATTGCAGATCTTATGGTGGTCTTGTGATGCATAGTTTGTAAAGCAAGGAACTTGTACACCCCCAGTGAGTGATTATCACACTGCTGGAGGGTATAGAAAATGGTATATAAGTTGGAAAAGGTTTGAATAAAATCGGCTCCAGTCCTGATCAGACTGTTCCCAGAAGAACTGCCTCCGAGTAGTTTCTTCTCGCTGTCCAGATTCTCTGGTGCGGGTCCTAACCCACCCTTGGTCAGTGCTGGTCACCGACATCAGTCCTTTCTGATATCACTGCAATGCAATGCATCTAAGCTTTTCCATCGTGGTCCACTCCATGTCAGAAATGTGTCACAGGTAACAGGTTTCTCTACTACATAGATGAAATTAACCCCCATTGTATAGAATCAAGAATGGTGAAAAGAAATGAGACTTTCCTTTTGGTCTCACAAAAGAGTTTATCACATAAGCCCTGTTGCAAAATGTGACTTAAAAGGTGAATTATTAATCTTACAGATTTGTCCCAGATCAAAAAAGCAAATTCCCCCCAACTTCCTATGTTAGGGCCCTTGGAGTAGAAAGTAGTGTACAATAACAATTAACAAATAACAATTATTTGGATATTTGCATTACTCAAACATGTCAATGTAATGAGGGAATAACAACTTCCCTTGCAATTTTTCTGCTGTTGTTTCAATTGTTGTATATTGTAAAATACCCTGTGGATGACTTCATTGCCTCATTCTAACAACACAGGATTCTGGTAAGGACGTAATGAAGCAAGACCTTATAAGAAAAAGTAAAATAGGCTGGGCATGATGGCTCATGCCTGTAATCTCAACACTTTGGGAGACTGAGGCAAGAGGACTGCTTGAGTCCAGGAGTTTGAGACCAGCCTAGGAAACATAGCAAGACCTCATTTCTACAAAAATCAAAAAATTAGCTGGGCTTGGTGGTGCGTACCAGCTACTGGGGAGGCTGAGGTGGAAGGATCACCTGAGGTCATGCCACTGCATTCTAACCTGGGTGATGGAGTGAGACTACAACTCAAAATAAAGAAAGAAAGAATTACAGCAACTGAGATCTCTATACTATTTGAGAATTTTAGATACAGGCCATAGGTTATAATTTGATCATGGGTGATACAATTAGTTTTAGAAATTCTTCTTCATTGAAAATTGTTCTACCAAGCTTTTTTAGAGCTAGCTCATTATCAAACAAGAATGAAAAAAACAGAACCTAATTATTTAAAATTTGGAGGCAGTAGAAGGGGACCTGGGAGAGGAACAAATGCTACAAAAAGGCCTCGGGCAAGAAACTCAAAACAATGTTCAGCCAAAATTCCCCTCTGCTCCCCTTGCACATCTCACTTGACTGAGAGGTTCCACTTCTTCCTGCACTTTCTAAACCTGCTTTTGCAGACTGCAGGCCTTCTTCAATTACTTTTGAGCTCCCAGAGTTAATGCTACAAAACTGAGGTTAAGACCAGGCACCTCCTGCTTTGACATTTTAAACTGGCAGATGATGAACAACTTGACAGATGTTTCTGAAACAAGATTTTTGTTTAAGCTGACAATTATTTGGATATTTGCCTTGCTCAGATAAGTCAGGATCAAAGTAGTCAGCTGCCTTCTCATGAGTTTACAGAAAGATAAACTCTAAAACACATGAACCAGGTGGTAAAAGACCAAAAAGGAATTTAGGAAAAAAACACAAGATTATTTGCTCATGTGATAATGATGATGACTTGTTATTTTTGAAATGGGGTCTCCTCTGTTACCCAGGCTAGGGTACAGCGTCACAGTTATAGCTCACCATAACCTCCAACTCCTGGCCTCAAGTGATCCTCCCATCTCAGTCTCCTGAGTACCTGGAACTACAGGTACACACCACCACATCCAGTTAATATTCTCTAATTTTTTGTAGAGACAAGGATTTCACTATGCTGCCCAAGCTGGTCTTGAAGTCCTGGCCTCAAGCGATCCTCTTGCTTAAACTTTTCAAAGCACTAGGATTATAGGAGTGAGCCATCTTGCCTGGCATTGTTGTGATTATTGAGGTGCAACTACCTCTTTATTATTCACATTATCAGATCAATAGGTATAAACCCCAGAAAAGAAGGCAGTGATTCTACCCCATATTCAACTCAGCTGAAGTAATTAATAGAGGGAAAATACCTTTTTTCCCCACTGGCTACAAAGTGGGGGGGGGGGGAATTCCCAAGAAAGAAAAAATTACAGGCAAAAAGATATAGTATATATCAATCCATTTAATACTGAAATCTTGCTCCACCTATCATAGTGATTAATATTTCTCTAAAGAGATGAAAAAGTAAACACTGATGATTGTTGGCAGAGTTAGAGTTAAATTGTGTTCTGTGGGCCCACATGGAGTAGTAATCTCATCTGCAGCCTCTGCCCATAATCAGATGCTGTAGTTGAGTATATAAAGATACTCTGTGGGCCAGGTGCAGTGGCTCATGTGTATAAACCCAGCACTTTGGGAGACCGAAGTGAGAGGACTGCCTAAACCCATGGGTTTGAGACCAGTCTGGGCAACTTGGCAAGACCTCATCTCTACAATAAACCAAAAAAATTAGCCGGGCATGCTTGAGGCTGAGGTGGCTGTGAGCGTGCCACTGCACTCCAGCCTGGGTGACGGAGTGAGACTCCAACTCAAAAAAGAAATAAAAAATAAAAAGAGAATGTCTCTCTTCCTCCCAGGGAGCTGATCCAGAGTGTACTTCTCTGTCCTTTCTGGAATAAGGGCCATACCCTGTCCATTCAGCTCTCACTGTGTGAGCATCTGATTGCATAATTCAGATGTCTGTAAATCCAAGCTGGCAACTGTCATTTCTGCACCAGGATGCAGAGACCACCCTGTACACCACACTGTTTCAGTTCCCAAGGGAGTCCAAAGGACCAGCATATTATATTTGGAAGGAATAAAGGAATTGAAAAACAAGGATAGGTTATTCTAAGGAAAATACCATAGTACTTCCAGCTGAAATGCTGGTTCTTACCATCTGGAAAGGCACTCAGAATGTACCTGACTATTAATCAGACAAGACAAAGACTTTGACTGGCTGTACATTACCAGGCTCCAGCCTTCATATTTTTCTCCAAATTTTAATGAGATCCTCTAGCTGCAATTAATGTGTCATCCTTTTGCCTCTGTGAAGCACTAAAAACAGCAATGTTTATACAAGGTGGTACCCAAGTCCTGAAACTCTCGGGGAAGCAGGGCCATTGTCTGCATCGGAAGCCACTAAGGCTGGGCAGAGTGGTATTAAGTCATCGAGACTTTCAGTATGCAGGCGCCACAAAGCACATATCCTTTCTCCTCTTCCAAATTAAACACAGACAGCCATAGTTCAACTTGATTTTTAAAGCTAACCACAGCCAAGAGATGTGACATGAAGGCTTCTTTCCATACCTAATGCATCTCATTGCCAGAGTAGTCTTGGGGGTGCCACATGTGCATGTGGTTAGAAGGGAACAAATAAAGACTCACACTAGTTTTTCCTTTCAGTCTAAGGCAGAGATTAGATCTCTGGAAACTATAAGCAAAGCTGAAAAAGGTTCTCTCTACTGGGCACCTCTGTCCTTTCATGTCCCCAGTGTCTATGCCACAGGAGCAGAATTAAGGAGAAACTCACAGCTCATGGTCTCTGAATAATTGTAAATGGTAGAAGTCTGGAGCATGGGGAGAACTCCTTGGAACTGCCACCTGAAATTAACCCAAGACTTATGATTTCCTTCTTTCCTCTCTTTTTTCCTTCCTTGTTGTTTCTTCTCTTCTTATTATTATGTCTTATAGTTATCAGAAAGTAGCTCACTAGTGATAAACTGCTTGCAACTGCATTCTGTAAAAAGGAACTCAATACCTTCCTTCACTCATTCTACACAAAAGCTGGTTGCTGTGCTGCCATCTATCAGAATGGATTCACATCATGCATTCATTCTTTCAACACTATATCTACACTCCTGGTGTACACATCTTGTATGACTCCATCTCCTTGAGAACCTATGAATATGATAGGGCAGCATTCTGATTATGCCATCTTATATGGTAATGAGACTGTGCAAATGTAATTAAGGTGCCTAATCAGTAGACTTTGAGTGATCCTGAATGGGCCTGACCTAATCAGGTGATACCTTTAAAAAAGGAACTGAGACCTACCCTGAGGTCAGAGATATCCTCCTGTTGGCCTAGAAGGAAAAAGGCATCATGATTTCTATAACCACAAGGGACTGAATCCTGCCAATAACCTCGAGAACTTGGAAGAGGATTTCAAGCTTCAGATGAGAAAAGTTCCAGCCAATACCCTGATTATAGTCTTGTGAGATGTGGGCAGAGAATGCAGTTAATCTGTGCCCAGGTTCCTGAACCATGAAAATAGAGATGATGAATGTGTTGCTTTAAGCCACTAAATTTGAGGCAATTTCTTATGAAGTAATAAAAAACTAATACAAATGCCAGTGTGGACCTAGCAGCACTGTGCTGGGATGCTGGGGACACTTAAAGAGAGAAGTGCAGTACAATAGGGTGAATATGATAAAAGATAAATGCAAAATGGTATGGGACCATAGCAGGGAACCTCTAAGCCTGTCTGAGCAAACTTCAGAACTTCTAAAGGAAAGAAGTATGGCTTCCAACTTTTCAAAGAGCTCCAAAGTAGACTACATTTAAAGCTCAGAACTCTAATCGTGACCTTGTTGTGATACCCTTCCTCAGTCTCAGACCATACACAGATAATCACAGCATAGAGAATGCAATTATTTCTATTAAGTTCAGCCACAACTGACAGCTTCAGTCAGGACTTCCAGTTACCAGAAGGAAAGGCATTTAATTTGTTTCACTTGGGAATTCTAGCGAGTTTTACACTGACAACCTGAAGTCCACAGGGAAAAAAACAAGTAGAACAAGACATTATCATATAGGACCAGTGTAAAGGGAGTACTAGTGTTAAAACGTTGCCATGCGTGAGAACTTGCTAAAAAGTACCTTTGGGTTTCCTTTTCTCTGGTTTATGGGGCCGCCCTAGAAGTTGCATGAGCACAAGGCCCATGGCAAATGTCTAATCCAGCTGGCTTCCCCTGATTGCTGGCAAGCCTGAAGGCTGCCACTTTCTTTGGGCATAATCAGCATGTGTTTAAGGAATGCTGACTAATTCCAGTGTTTGTCCAGGCAGGACATAGGGAGGTATGGCCACTGCCAAAAATAAAAATGCATTCCAAAGCCAAATATTAGTCACTTTCAAATGATGTTCTATTTTACATTGTTATTACCAGGGCTTTCCTCCTCTGCTGCTGTGAATCCTGTTCATTCCCACTCCCTCTGTACTTCTCAATGGATCTTCTTGACTCAAGGACTCAGGCACCTGAAAGAACTCTGCACATGCATTTCAAGAAAAACTTAGAGGAAAGAAAACACGATGACCCTAAATATAAATTGAATGATGATTTCTGTATCATTCAATTCCATTTAAATTCATCCCGTGAGCACACAGATCTCTATTTTCAATGTATTGCCCAAGGTTTAAGAAGCCTTGCTGACCTCTAGTCAACAGAAGGAGCTAACAAACAGTCCCCTGCAGTGCTTTGAAAATCCCTACTTGAGGATTTTTGCAAGCAGAAATGAGGCCACTCCGCCCCTACACCACACCACACACACACACACACACACGCACACGCACACGCACACACACATGCACACAATCACGTCTAGCTTTTAATTTTTCAGATTTATGCTGCAGAGCAATGTGTGTGTTTCAACCTGCAGAGAGCATCATTCTTGGGCATAACACATGAATGGGAAGCTCTGGGAAGCTCAGTTCTGTCACCAGAGACACAAGATTGCAATAAGAGTTCTTTACTTAGATGACCATATACACAGTTTGTGGTCTGTAACACTAAGCCATACAGTAGACTATCTTCACCTATGTGTTTGGGACGCACAACTGGACTTAAAACTCCACATTCCTCCCCCCCCAAAAAAAGACTAATAATGTATTACAGAGAATACCATCCTTTGTGCTGGGGATGGAAGAGGGACCAGCATCATGGGGATCTTCCCAGCAGTTCTCTGATTCTTATGGTCATTATCAGAGGAACAGGAATGGAAAGAAGAGTGGACCCTATTGGAGATTTCTGCCTATTAAAATAAAGCAGTTCCTGTCCACCAGGTTTATTTTTCCATTAATCTTGCTATTCATTCACCAAAAGAACCTGTTATTCAAAAATTCTTGAATGTACTTGCAAATATTTTATAAACCCCATCCAAAGACAAAGCAGAATCTTTATTATTACCACTGCCAAAAAGGATTTTGCTGTCTGAATTCATTCAAACAGACCAGGAAAAGATTAAGAAAAACCAATAAATATCCCACACACCAAAATGAAAACACACATACACAAATTCCAAACAACCAAAAGTAAACAAGTGCTCAAAATCAGCTTTAAGTCACTTTTTAAAAACCTTTAAAATCATTAAAATTTGTTTATCTTCCTTCTAAAAGCTTTAGAACATGTGCATAATAGTTTATATGGGCTAGCCACTGTGATGCACATGAGTAATCCCATCACTTTGGAAGGCCAAGGGTGGAGGATTGCTTGAGACTAGCCTAGACAATTTAGTAAGATCTCATCTCCACAAAAAAAAAAAAAAATTAGCCAGGTGTGATGGTGCACATCTGTAGTCCCAGCTACTAGGGAGACTGAGGTGGAAGGATTGCCTGAGCCCAGAGGGTCGAGGCTGCAGTGAGCTGTGATCGTGCCACTGTATTCCAGCATAGGCAACAAAGTGAGACCCTGACTCAAAAAGAAAGAAAAAGAAAAGAAAATCGTTTATATGTTTGAAGAGAGGGAATAATTGAGACAGAAATGCTTTAAAAAACAGAGAGACGTCACAAATCATTATTTTTAAATCTTCAAACAGATGAAGAAAAAAAGTGATCCATTTACCAGTCAACTACCCAACATAGTCTGAAAATATCACTTCTTCCTGATCATGCAATCCAGAACAGTCTTACCATGTTCTTTTCCTGCATGTCATATATCACCTTTTGTCATTATAAATCTCTAAACTGCTCCTTCACCCATGATCTGTTCATTACTGTCTATGAAACATCCAATTTGGAGTCTGACCTTCATTCATCCCATTCAGTCATCTTGCCATTTATTCATTTATTGAGTTCAAATATTGACTAAGCACCTACCATGGGCCAGACTCTGCCCTAGGAACTAGAAATACTAGTAACAAGGGAAAAGGGAAAACAAGGTCTCTCTCAGCATTTACTGATGGAAGGGAAGAATGACAATAAAGAAGCAAACAAATAAGTCAGAAAAAAATTGCAATAGCTGGCCAGACATGGTGGCTCATGCCTGTAATCCCAGCATTTTGGAAGACTGAGGCAGAAGGATTGTTTAAGCCCAGGAGTTCAAGACCAGCCTGGACAACTTAGTCTATACAAAAAAAAAAAAAAAATCAAAAAAATTAGCCAGGCATGGTGGCACACACCTGTGGTCCCAGCTACTCAGGGGCTGAGGTAGAAGGATCACCTGAGCCCAGGAGGTCAAGGCTGTGGGGAGCCATGTTCATGCCACTGCACTCCAGCCTGGACCACAGAGACCCTGACTCAAAAAAGAAAGAAAGAAAGAAAGAAAGAAAGAAAGAAAGAAAGAAAGAAAGAAAGAAAGAAAGAAAGAAAGAAAGAAAGAAAGAAAGAAGAGTGTCTCTAAGATGCCAAGACACTGCTCTGCGATCCCTGTATATTCAACTCCCAAGAACCCTCTGAGATAGGTACTATCATCATTTGTTTTATAAATGAAGAAACTAGAACACAGCATGGTTGTGGAACTTGCCCAAGGTCACTTGGCCAGTAACTGCAGGAGGAGAAACACTCGTCCAGTCGATGTAGTTCCCAGCAACTGTGCACGGTGCTATCCTTATCATGTACACCAACAGACAGTGGGTAGGGATGAGCTTGTGAATAGTTTACATATATAATATAATAAATATTCATTGAACTAATGAATGAATAAAGTAATGCAACACTTCTTAATTTATGAAATGTGGGTATAAATGCAGAACTTACAAAAGCTTTTTAAAGTCTTTGCGACACTTTACTACTTCTTTTACCCACACCTACCTTCTTATTCTATCTTCTGCATGACCCCACGAGTTGGGAAGACTTTGTGGAGCTCTTTTTCTTTAGTCAACATAATGAAAATAAATAATGATTATTAATTTTTTTCAAACTATTAGGGATCATGGCTCTCAGGTATTCAC
>NW_006952192.1:0-744 GCF_000164805.1 Carlito syrichta | reverse complement strand
CATTGTATCTCTCACCAACAGCTGAGACATCATGCCATGTAATAGGTTGTGGTCCAAATTAAAGTCACCGAGCTTAAAGAAGTGTTGCAATAAATTTCAGAATGATTCAAAGAAGATGACAGATATTATCTACAGGGGACTATGGCCATGCTTGCTTCTCAGCCAGCCTGGAAAAGAGAATCAAAGTCTTCCCTTCAAAGAACAGCAAGCTCTGGGCTAAGGGGACTGCCAGGAAGGGGAGTCCCCAGACACTGTCTGGGATGGGGATACAAGGAGAAAGAGGAATGCAGGGAGTGGCCTCTACCCCACGCTGGCAGACCAAGGGAACACAAAGATAGTTGTATCAGGCAAGAGATCTGTTATCTGTTTCCAGACTAGTGACAGAGACAGATGCATGTCCCCAGCATGGAGGGGGACTAGAAGCAGTGAGAAGATCCCTCCTCTCCCAAAATAGCTCCCCTTCTTAGGCACCACAGTTCAAATAATAGCAACTACCAATCTCTCTCTCTCTCTCTCTCTCTCTCACACACACACATACACACACACACACACACACACACATTAAGTGCCATGTGTTATTTTAATCATCCCAGCAATCCCATGAGATAAGTTGTATTACTTCCACTTACTTTACAGGTGAGAAAATCAGAAACTCAGAGAGGTACCAAAATTGCTCAAAGTCACCAACTACTAAGTGACAGAACTTTGATCTGCTTGACTCCAAGATCATAACCTAAACAGCTG
>NW_006952191.1:0-1035 GCF_000164805.1 Carlito syrichta | reverse complement strand
AGTTTTGCATTGCACCATGGTGACTCTTGCTGTGTTTCCATTTGACAATATTTAAAATTTCATCATTTACACCTGTATAAAAGTAGATTGTTACATATTATGTCAAATACTTGAACTCTCTAGCCTTACATTCCTCATTTTATATACTTACTCTTCCTAACACATAGACATAAAAGGATAAAAGTAAATTATTAGTAAAATTGGCAGTTATTACTTATTTTGCCTCTTTTTTAATTTTAAAGATATGAGATATGTTTCAGGAGGAGGTATAAATTATTAAATAATTCCATCCATGTCACAAATCTCTCTGCTCACTATTTTTTCCTTCATGATATCAGTTGCATAGCAATTTCACTTCCCTCTGCTAATTCTCTAGCTAGGGCTTCTCAAGAGCAGCAGGGCATTTGCCTTTGTCTTTCCCTCCCAATGCTGCCCTCCTGAGGGGTGGTGGAGCATTCTCCTATATATCCAACTGAGGGAAGGCTGCAGGACATTGGAAACCCAGAAGAAACATGGAGAAGTGTTTATAGGATGGAAAACCACACTGCAAGCATCAGTTGTTGATTGCCAAAAGACCTGCTTTGCTCTTTCATGCATTAAATTTCACTCTCTCTGTGGAAGATGTGCTATGAGGTGAATCTGTTTTTTCAGAATCAAGTAACAACTTCCTTTCTTCCATTTCTGATTGATCACCAAATGGAACTGGTGGGCTCTTCTTCTGCCTTTTCATCTCGCATAGCTAGAAGGCTCTGCTCAGGACAAGAATTACAAACATCCATTTCTAGGACTTAAGAAGTTTCCATGACAGCAATACGCTAAAACCAAATCAAGTCATCAGGAGTTGATCCATAATTTAGAATTTGAGAACATGTTATCATATGCATTCAGAATGGCTCTCAAGGGCCATCTTGAATGACAAGCTATCAGGATTCTTTAGAGCTAACCACAGTGAGTGAAGCAGCTTTCAGCTTAAAAATTATCCATCATCTAGACAATGCTTTATCTATATTCGTGCATTTTATTACAATAAGCATA
>NW_006952190.1:0-4464 GCF_000164805.1 Carlito syrichta | reverse complement strand
TCAAATACATTATTTCTTTTGGGTCATTTAAAGTCTGATACTATTTTTGTTAATAATATGGACACTTAGCCTGATGTGTTGGTTCAAGCCTGTAATCCCAGCATTTTGGGAGACTCAGTGAGAGGATTGCCTGAGCTCAGGGTTTTGAGACTAGCCTGGGAAAATTGATGAGACCTCATCTCTGCAATAAATCAAAAAATTGACCAGGCATTGTAACGTGTGCCTGTAGTTCCAGTTTCTTGGAAGGCTGAGGCATAAGCATTGCCCGAGCCCAGCAAGTCGAGGCTGTGTTGGCTGTGAGTGTGCCCCTGCACTCCAGCCTGGGCAAAAGAGTGACTCCAACTCAAAAAATATATATATGTATGGACACTTGCAGTAACAGGCACTTTTAAATATCTCAGTGAATTTAACTCTTCCAACCCCTTGATAAAGTAGGCCTGTGATCCTTATTTTACAGGTGAGGAAAGTGGTTACTTGGACAGGTTGAGTCGCTTCATTAGTGTCACACAAATTTTTTTGATGCATTTCAAAACTTAACCTTGAAGTCTTCCTCTAAATTGTGTATGCTTATCGCATAGTCTTCTTTGACTCTGACCACATCCCAAGGGTAAATGTCTCATTCGAGGTCCATTTTCTACTTGATGATTGAAAAATGGCACAAGTAGGTGGGGAAGGGAACTAGCTGACCCCTGGCCTTCCCTTTCCTCTGTCTTACCCTTAGCTGGGGCTAGGTTTTCTGAGTGATCTTGAGCAGTCATAGATCCGGACAACTACTCACCTGGAACATTTGTTATGTATAGATAATCGATTTTGTAGTTGTATGTTCTTTGTCTCAATTATTCCCTCAGCTTTCTCTTACAGGTTTGTGTACCACACTAACACAAAATGCAAATGTTGATAAAAATAAAATTGTTGCCCTCCTATCAAAAGGTACCAACATTCTTTTTTTCCAATTTTATAAGATACATGCTCTAAACAAAGGCCAAGTCATACAGATCTCCTTGAAACAAAAGCCTTTTCTTGCATCCCTTCCCTCCAAACGCATTTGCTTCTTAGAAAGAATTATTTTTAGCAGGTTTTAATTTTTCTCAATATTTTTATAGATGTATAAATACATACAAAGTATTTTTAGACATAAATCAGACCATACTGCATTTTCTTTAAATTGTGCTCTTTCTCTGGCTATGTATTGTTGATATATTTTCATATCAGTGCACATGATTCAACCGACTATTTTAAAATGTACTCTAAAGAATGAGTGCATTCTATTCTATTACTTATTTAACTGTTCATTCCTTGATAGA
Source organism: Carlito syrichta (assembly GCF_000164805.1). NCBI lineage: Eukaryota > Metazoa > Chordata > Mammalia > Primates > Tarsiidae > Carlito > Carlito syrichta. Next base: position 3,160 of record NW_006952190.1, on the reverse strand, counting down.
AATTTAGATTATTTTTAGTTTCACGATTATAAAAAATGCTGCAGTAAGATCCTTGTACATAATTTTCTACACTAATATTTAACTGCTCAATTTGCCTTGCTTTCCTTTGGTCAGTATTTATCATTTTTAACGTTTATTTTGTGAGATTTATTTTTTAGTTCACCAGGATATCAATTTTGTCATTGGATAAGCACACTTATGAGGAAACTGGATTAGAGGTTATCCATCTTTGTATTCTGGCAGAAATGCATGAAAAGTAGTAAGTAGTTTTAACATGTCATTATATTCACAAAAATTGAAATTGAGATACTGGAATTGCTTCTACCCTATTTGTTCAAAAAGGTATCACTTTATTCGATCTTTATCAATTCTAACTCCAGGGACTATAGATTAGGTTTCAGAGAGAATAGAAAAATGCTGTTGTATCTTTTTCTTTTTTTTTTTTTTAACTTATTTTGAGTTGGAGTCTCACTCTGTCACCCAGGCTGGAGTGCAGTGGCACACTCACGGCAACCACAGCCTCGACTTTCTGGGCTCAGGCAATCCTTCCAACTCAGCCTTCCAAGTAACCAGAACTGCAGGTGTGTGCTACCACACCTGGCTGATTTTTTATTTCAATTTATTGTAGAGGTGAGATTATGCCAAGTAGCCTGGGCTGGTCTCAAATCCGCGGGCTAAGGCAATCCTCTCATCTCAGCCTCCCAAAGTGCTGGGATTATAGGTTTGAGGCACAGCACCCAGCCATATCCTTTTCTATTCAGCCATAGGCTCCCTCTGACATAGATCATAGAATTTAATGGTGGCTCCATAGATGGGTAGATAGAATAAAAAATTCAAAGTATTGAAGATCAGTACCTATAACTATGTTTTTTTTAAAGATGTGGGGTACAATTCAAGGTTAAGTATACACGTTCTTTATGCCAGTACCACTGTTTATGAGGTGTGCCCCCTTCTCTGACAGAATCATATTACTGCAATTCTGCCTCCTCTGGCAATTTCCCACTACTGTCAATCCTTATTACGATAATTGTTAGTTCACTTATGAATGAGAACATGTGATACTTAGTTCTGTGTTTCTGATATAGAGTCAGTATTATTGACTCTAAGTCCATCCAAGGGCCGGGTTTGGTGGTTCAGCCTGTAATTCCAGCAGTTTAGGAGGCTGAGGCAAGTGGATTCCCTGAGCCCGCGGGTTTGAGACCCGCTGTGCAACTTGGTGAGATCTCATCTCTACAATAAATAAAAACTTAGCTAGGCATGGTAGCGTGCACCTGTAGTTCTGGATACTTGGAAGACTGAGGTGGAATGATCACTGGAGACTAGCAGGTCGAGGCTGCAGTAGCTGGGAGCATTCCACTGCACTCCACTCTGGGTGACAGAGTGAGACTCCAACTCAAAAAATTAAAAAATAAATTTAAAAATCCATCCAAGTTGCTGTGGATTCAAAATTTTGTCCATTTTATGGCTGTGTAATATTCCACTATGCATATGTACCACATTTTTTATCCAGTCATCTTTCAATGGGTAGCACAATTGATTCTGTGTTTTTGCTGTTGTGAAGAATGCTGCAATAAACATGCAGGTGCATGTATGTTTCTTCAGAATGAATTGAGTTCCTCTGGGTATGTTCCCACAGAGAGATTGCAGGGTCATATGGAAGGTTGATTTTTTAGACCTTTCAGGAATCACCAAACAGTTTTCCACAGAGATTATACTAGTTTACATTCCCACCATCAGTGTAAAAGTGTTCCTTTTTTACCACATTCTGTCCAGTATTGTTTTTTTGTTAGTGATGATGGCCATGCTGATTGGAATTAGGTAGCATCTCAGTGTTTTTTGGGGGGTGGGCGTTCGGAGTCTCATTCTGTCATTCAGAGTGGAGTGCAGTGGTATGCTCATGGGCTATCCTTGTGTTGACCTGCTGGGTTCTGGTGATCCTTTCACTTCAGCCTTCCATGTAGCTGGAACTACAGGCATGAGCTACCGTGCCTGGCTAATTATTTATTTACTTATTTATTGGGGAAATGAGGTCTCGCCAAGTTGCCCATGCTGGTCTCAAACCTGCAGGTTTAAGCAATCCACTCACCTTGGCCTCCCAAAGAGCTGGAATTACAGGCTGAGCAACCGAACCTGGCTACAAATATAATTCTTAATAATTTCTTTTGACTACCCGCAAGATTTATGGTTGCTAGTAGAAGTTCACCCATGGATGAAGAGACGTGGTTGTTTAGTGTTTTAGTGATTTCCAAATCATGAAAGAGGCACCCTGTTTTTGCAGTTTATTCTGTTGTTCTGCCTTTCTTTGATTGTGTTTGAAGAGACTACCAGGTTCCAAAAACTATTGGAAACTGTCTACTCCTCTGCTATTTTGGGGACAATATAAAGTAAAATGGTGTTAATCTTTTAAAATAATATGTAGAAAACTAGTAAATTATATGGGGCTGGATTTTATTATTAGTTTTAAAATTAAAATTCTGCTGTCATCCCAGCACTGTGGTAGGCCGAGGCGCCCAGCCTAGAGTCAATTTTGTTAATGTGTATTTTTTGGTAGGGAGTCGAGACCAACCTGGGCAACACAGTTTAGACCTCATCTCTATAAAAATAATCGTAGGCTGGAACCGGTGGCTCAGCCAGTAATCCCAGCACTTTGGGAGGCTGAGGCAAGTGGATTGCCTGAACAACCAACCCGGGCAACTTGGCAAGACCTCGTCTCTACAATAAATCAAAAAATTAGTTTGGTGTGGTAGTGCATGCCTGTAGTTCCAGCTACTTGGAAGGCTAATGCAGAATGATCGCATGAGCCCAGCAGGTCAATGCTGGGGTGGTCAAGAGTGTGGGCCACTGCCCTACAGCCTGGGCAACAGAATGAGACTTCAATTTAAAAAAACAAAAGGCCAGATGAGGTGGCTCTAGGCTTTAATCCCTGCATTTTGGAAGGCTGTGGCATGAGGATTGCCTGATCCCATGGGTTCTAGACCAGCCTGGGCAACTTGGTGAGGCCTCATCTCTATAATGCATCAAAAAGTTAGCCGAATGTGGTGGCATGTGCTTAGGATTCCAGCTGAGACAGAAAGATTGCCTGAGCCCAGCAGGACAAGGCTGCAATGGGTGTGAGCATGCCACTGCACTCCAGCCTGGGCAAGAGAGTAAGACTCTGAGG
>NW_006952189.1:0-7776 GCF_000164805.1 Carlito syrichta | reverse complement strand
TACTATCTAGCTATACATGTAGAGTTTGCAAATCCTCAGTTCATTAGATTACTTTCAAACATACACATGCCCTTCCTACCATCTCCATGCTTCCAGGAAGTATATTTCCGGCCCGACTGAAACTTGGCTTGGTTATAAGACTTGTTTTGGTTAGTGAAGTAATGGACAAATGTCAGTATGAAAGTAAGCCTTCATTGTCCTGGATTGTCTTTGCCTCTCCAATAGTAGAATAAGATATGTGGAACAGAACCACACCAGCTGACCTGCAGACTCCCATGGGGGGAAAAAACTTATTGTTCTTTTCTATGACTGTTTACTATGCAGGAAAAGTCAACTAATACAGGAGACTGTTATGTCTCTGATGAAGTATTCCCATGGAGTTGGACTTCTCTGATTGATGGCACTGAGAGGACTCCAATGTCAGGTACAGTTCAGTCCCTTCTTGTCCTTATTTCAGACCTTGATGAGCTCAACTGGAGCTATTTGCAGTCTTCTACCTATGGTAAGCAAAACTGAGTAAGAGTCCAGGCCAGGCGTAGAGGTCTTAGAATGTTAGCTTGTCTTTAACATGGTGTGGAAGCCAACCACAAATCTTTTAGCTGTTGGTTTAAAAGTCTTCCCCGTATGGTAAGCCTCAAGGAATAGAAAGAGGGTAGGAAAAGTCCACTTGGAGTCAGACCAAGGCTTTTCAATTTAGCTTCACCAATGAAGCTCATTATTGGCTCCTACTCAACTCCAAAATGTCTGTACCTTAATTGATACATAATCTGTAAGGTGTAAAAAAGATCATGACTGGCTCCTCAGAAACATTGCAAGAGTAAATAGTAACATGCAAATGATATAAAAATCTAAGAATTTTGCCCTGTTAACAATTTAGCTGAGTTGAAATGACAAAAATAACCACACAATTGTAAAAAATGTGATTTCACAGAATTCTTAGTATCACATCTCATATTGTTAAAGTGCAAAGTGTTTTATTATAACTTTTCTTGAAATTGTCAAGCTGAGTAACACACAGCCCAGTTATTCCAAAAATATATGCAGAGTCCACAAATTTGTCACTGAGAACCCAGAAACTGCCCTTGCTCTCAGGTGTTTAGTTTTTCATTCAATTCCCTATGCAGTTAATATTCTTCCATTAAATCTTTCCACAGCCAGCTTGTGTTGTTTTTAAACTGGCAAGAGCCTAGATAATGCAGAACTGGTATTATAGAGTGGCCTGCATGCAACAGACTGTATGGCAGAAGATTGTTACTCAGACTAACATTCAAATCCACAGCATTAATCTCTGGACATAACTCTTAAAGGAAAGTCAATACTACAATAAATAACAAAAATAGTAATAATAGGACCATACAGTTTGCCAAATAAAGACATAAATAACTAAGTTTAAAGTGTTATCAATAATACAAAAGAATGCTACTACTGGTGAAGTTTTATGGAAGAACCATATTCTACTATTCCCATTGGTAAGCAATTAGGCACTCAATGTTTTGTGAAGCAGACAATGCTCTCTATGAAGACTCAAATATATTTCCTGAAACAAAGACTAGAGTTTTAATCTCCATATTTTTACTGAAGCCGTATTTCTGTTTTCGTTCTCAATCCATATTCTCAATGTTAGAGTACATTTCAAATGGTTATGTGCAGCTCAATTCTTAATGGTGTCCACTTTATACTATGACTATTGCTTGCATTCCTATACTTTTGATAATATACCCAATTCAAAATTCTTTTTATTTGTGCATAACTACTTTTTTCATTCAGGAAAATAATCATCTAGGTAACCTGTTGTAGCCACCCAGATCTCAGATAGCTGCACATACTCTTTAGGGATTGGATCTTCCTAACCGTATTTACTCAACCCATCACCAAATATTCCATCCATTTTCCAGTACTGAGAGATTAAAGTGCATAAGACATTACCCTTTAGTCTTAACAAGTGTACAATTCTTGGAAGAGATACAATTCAATTTGTATTTCTCTGATGATGAGTGAGGCTGAGCACTTTTTCATGTGTCTGTTGGCTGCCTGTATATCTTCTTTTGAGAAGTGTCTATTCATGTCTTTGGCCAGCTTTTTGATGAAGTTGTTTGTTTGTTTTTCCATTTGGCACATTTGAGATCATTGTAGATCCTAGATGTTAGGCCTTTGTCAGATATACAGTTGGCAAATAGATTTTCCCATTCCCTGGGATGTCTCCCTGCTCTCTTGATGGTTTATTTTGCTTTGCAGAAGCTTGTTAGTTAGATGAGGTACCACTTGTCTATCTTATATCTTAAGGTATTGGCCTTTAGGGCTCTGAATTGGAATTGGTTGCCAGTTCCAATTTCCATAAGGGTGTCTCCTGCGTTTCTAAGATTCTTATAATTTGAGGTTATACACTTAGAGGTCTTTGATCCATTTAGAGTTGATTTTTGTGTATGGTGATAGCTGGGGTCCAGTGTGATGATTTCTAAAAAAGCTAGCAATTGACATTCCATATGACCACACAATTCCCCTATTGGGTGCATACCTGGAGGAACTCAAATCATTTTACAAAAAAGTTACCCACACATGTATGTTTGTTGCAGCTGTATTCACAATAGCAAAAACTTGGAACCAACCATATTGTCCATTGAAGCTGGACTGGATAAAAAAATGTGGTACATATACACAATGGAATATTATGCAGCCATAAAGAAAGACAAACATATGGACTTTGCAGCAACTTGGATGGGTTTGGAGTTTATCATATTCAGTGATTTATCACAGAAACAGAGAACAGAGTGCCATGTGTTCTCACTCATAAGCAGATCTTGAACAATTATACTACATTAAAAAGGGATTGGCAGTAGTGGAAAACTGTCAGAGAGGGGGGTGGTATTGGCAGTTGAGGGATACTGCTAGAGGAGGGAGGGGCATACCTCATCAACAAGGGTACCTGCATAATCAACGTTTGTATACCTTACCCTGAATTGTATCCCACATCTTTATAATACAAATAAAATAAAGAGATACAATTCACCCACATGAGATCAAGACAAATAAGTACTAAATTAAACAAGTCTACTTGATGATTTTACAGTCTGTTGCCATATATTTCCCTATCCCTTTAAGATTCAAGTTGTAGAAAAGCCAGAACTTTGCTTCATTCATTTTGGGACTTAGCATATTGTTTTTAAGCACATTAACAGATGTGTAATGTGTAATATTTAAATTGCAGGGAAAATATGTGAATCTATTTAATAGTAGTAAGGTTATATAGTGAATATATATGAAGAAATTAGAACACTGTCTAATACTAAGCATTTAATATGCTGAATCACTAAAACATGAGATAAGATTTAGAACAAAGATTAGAGAAGACTTCTTAAAAACTTGCCTTAAACTGACCTTGGAAATATAGGTGACAAGTGTACAGAAAGTATATACCTGATGAAAGTATTAATGAAGGCACAGGAATAAGAATAGTAAATATGTAAGGAATATTAGACTGAGAATAAGACTAAGAGTACAAAAAGGTACTACAATCAACATTCCTTAAACTGGAACTGTTGTATTAATTCCAAATGACATCCATTCACAATGATGAAGCTGAGGTATTATCAAGTAATGAAGCATGGGACCTATTATCAAAGCTTATCCATTAGCTTGAAACTACCTCAAGACTTATTCAACTCCATAACTATAGACCCTAAAACCTAGTAGGCACAAGAAATCATCTGCTATGTTGAACCCATTCTAACTACACATATCTTTATAAGCACCACTCCAAATCCAAATATTTCAAGACAATTTTAACACAAACTATGATTTCCTCAATTTTGCTTAAAACTTGATTTCATAAAACAGACAAAAAATAAAAAAATAAAAGTTCTGCATCACAGAATATTTTTCCTAAAAAGCCTTATACTTTATTATCAAAAGTTTAAATCCAGAAAAGCAATGTTGTTTTCACATCCAAATGTAAATTATTGCAATATACCATATCATAGAACAAATTTAAAAAACAACCAAATTATCTCAAAAGTAAAAAAAAAGTTTAAGAAGTTCAACAGTATTTGAAAATGAAGCACTCAAAAATAAATAGCAGAAAAAATTTTCAACCTTTAAGGCATTTATGAAAAACCCACAGACATCATACTTGGTTAGAATGAAAGCTTTCTCATATTAGACACAACATATTGTCATTTCATGGTCCTTACCCCATAATTTAAATTTAACTGTGCAAATAACAGCCACAAATAATAAAAAAGAATAAAGAGCAAGAGATACAAATAATTATTCACATGAGAGTATATTTTTACATACTTACAAATTGACCCAAATTTACTATAAGAAAATAAAATGAAATAAGCTATTTATACACCAAAAAAGTAGTTTTTGCCATATAAATAAAAAGTGGTACACACACACACGCACACACACATAATGAGTGACGATATCCAAATCCTTCCATATGAAGCTGGTAGCAAACTGCAAAAAATTAACAAAGACTTATTTTTAAGTGATACATTAATCACCAACCAACTTTATAAAAATTAAACATTTACAGGTTGGAAATCCACTTTAATTCACCCAAGCATCCAATACATTTTTAAACAAAGAAAAATTGCTTTTGCTGGCTGAAAAAAAACAAAAACACTACCTATTAAATTCATATACTATTGCATAAAATGTACCTACAAAATTATTACCTAAATGTTTCCTTGCAAAAGAAGTAGAAATGCATAATGCAGAAACTCTAAGAATGAGCCTCTGATCTATCACAGAAACAAAGAACAGAGTACCATATATTCTCACTCATAAGCAGTCCTTGAACAATTATAATACTATAAGAAAGGGATCAGCAGTAGCAGGAAATTGCCAGGAAAGGGGGAGTGCAGGGTTGACAGTTGAGAGAAACTGCCAGGGGAGGGAGAGGCACACCTCATCAACAAGCATGTCTGCATAACCATGTGTATACCAACCCCCGAATTGTACCCCATATCTTTAAAACAGAGAGAGAGAAAAAACAAGGAGTCACTGATACCAAACATGGTGACTTGTGCCAGTAGTCGAATCTAGAGAGGCTGAATTGGGAGGTTCACTTGAGCCCAGGAATTGGAGGCTATAGTGAGCAATTATTGAGCCACAGCACTACAGAATGGAAAACAGAGCAAGATCCCATCTCTAAAATAGATAAAGTGGATCTACTGATAAAACAATGTATGTATAGCTCCTGTCACATTTCATTCATTCTGTGAATTTTATTATAAAATAAATAAACTGTTCCATGTTTTCCATGCTACATACACTTATCAAAATTCTTTGTAAAACAACTCTTTACAGCAATTTTACATTAATTAATACAGAACTTTCTGTATTTTCCAAACTACTAGGACTTCAACCAAGTCTGCATTCTTATATTTTTGAGGTTCATCTCCAGTGCATCTTTGAATAGATATAATAGAAATGAAGACATTCCCACATTTAGTACATTCATAGTTTTTCTCCAGAATGAGCTATATTATGCCATTAAACACAACTGAAACTACTATTGGCCTTTCCACATTTTTTTAGATTCACAAAGCTTTTCTTCAGTATGGGTACTTTCAAGTTTTCAAAAAGAACTAAAAAAAATTGAAGGCTTTAACACATTGCTTACAGTCATAGGGTTTTCTGTTTGATTTTTTTCATTTACCTGAAATCCGGGAAAACTAAGTACTATACAACCCTCCTTCCATTCATGGTGCTTTTCTCTGGTATAAGTCCTTTCTTGTCTTCCAAGGAAGCTGGAAAATCTAAAGCCATTACTACACCCCATACATCCATAGATTTCTCTGCATGAGTCTTCTTATGTTTTTGAAGAAAAGTGGCAATATAACAGTTAATGCTTTGCCTATTTTATACACACAGTTTTTGACCAGTGTGGGCCTTTTAATTGTTTGAAGGGAAGTGACACAATTGACATGCACCCACATTCATAAGATTTTTCTCCAATGAATACTTTCATGTTTTCTAATAGAACGTGAAGAAGTGAAGATTTCTCCACATTTTTTTACATTCACAGGGTCTCTCTTCAGTATAATTTTTTTCATGGTCAAGAAGAGATGTGGAACATCTGAAAGCTTTACCACATTCCTTATACTCATAGATTTTCTCTCCAGTATGATTTCTGTCATACATATGGCAGTGAGTGGATAAACTGAAGAATTTACCACATTCCTTACATTGATAAGGTTTCCTGCTAATGAGAGTTTGCTCATACCTATGAAGAGAACATAAAACACTGGATGTTTTATCACATTTCCTACACACAGAGTTCTTCACTACTATTACTTTCCACATCCTTGAAGAGAACTGAGACAACTGAATGCCTTCCCATATTTCTGACATTCATAGAGATTCTCTTCAGTATGAGTCACTTTGAGTCTATGAAGATGACTGGAAAAAAATAATGACTTTACCACACTCCTTACATTCACAGGGCTTCTCTCCAGTATGACTTCTCATATGGTTACAATCAGATGTAGAACCTCTGAAGACATTACCACATTCTTTACATTTATACAGTTTCTCTCCAGTATGAGTTCTTTCATGACCATAAAGGGAGCTGGGACAACTAAAGACATTACCACATTCCTTACACTTATAAGGTTTTTCTCCAGTGTGAATTACTTAATGTTAAAAAAGAAAAACTGAAGGCTTTACCACATTTACATTTATAGGGTTTCTCTCCAGTGTGACTTCTCTCGACTCACAAATTGTGAAGTCTTTCCCACATACTGCACAACTGTAATGTTCATTTCCAGTGTGCATTAGTATTTCTCTTTGAATATGTATGAGAAAAAGGGTTTTCTGATATCACTTACATTTACCTGACTTCGCTCCACTTTCCTCATGCTTATATCACTTGCTTCCAGAGTGAGATGTGAGGAGTATGTGATGGGATGAATGGCATATGGAGATTTTTCCACACATACTGAACTCAAAAGGTTTTACTCCAGTATGAATGTGTTATTCAGATTAAGATTTGGAGATTGATTGAAGATTTCTTCACAATGCCTACCTTCTTTAATCTTATCTAGCCTATCATATGACTTCTGTTTTTAAAATATCATGGCATGCTAGCATTGCTTTGAGCAATATTACTTCCTCTCTTGAGTGTAAATTAACTTTGATTTATCTAAGAATATTTGCACTGATCTTTAATATCCTGGTTTTCCCATGAAAGATTGTTCTAGGAAGAATCCAGGAAAGTCCACTGTTTGTAGTTGAAGTTCACAGCAACACCCTAAAAGGCAACTGCAATCATTTCCCAACTTACGGGTCCTCCCTCCAGAACTCCAGGACTAGTGAGTCACAGGGTGATATAAGCTACAGCAGAGTCACCCGGGTTTACTGGAAAGTAGGAGACAGAGCAGTGAAGACAGGACCCAAGTTTGATGTATGAGTACCAGAGACAAATCACATGAAATTATGTTTAGAAATAGCTGTTGCTTCATAGGTTTAAATTACAAAAATTAAAGCCAGATAATTGGAAATGTATTCAATAAGCAAACTTTGTAATGAAATAAATAACAAGAAGACCAAATAGAGTAAGTTTTAATTGTTTATGAATTATTAGTTACTTACAGGATCTAAACAAAGATTCTGAACAGTCAGACTTCTTTTGCTATACTTTATATTTAAGTATCTCCCTACCTACACTAAATCAAGCTACTTGACCCAAATGTCTGATTTAGGAAAGAATTGAGCTATCTAGCAAAACTTTTCCCACCTACAGCTACCACCTTCAAGGAATTAACATTA
>NW_006952188.1:0-624 GCF_000164805.1 Carlito syrichta | reverse complement strand
CAAATCCATTTAGATACTCGGAAACTCTGACTCCAAATCCAGCACACAAGAAATTCTCTCGGATTTTTTGTATGTAAGCCCTTACCTCCGTGTCACCTCATACTCCAGAAACTTCAGTGGCTCTTCTGTTCATTATTAGGACTTTGGGTTTAGGTGTTCCATTTTCTTAGGAGGTATTATTGGGAGGGAACCAGTAATCGTAGATTCCACGTCCCCAGGACTATTCTTGTCATCTTTCTATGGGTATACAAGAGTTTGGACTTCCAGGCCAGCAGGAAACATCTCGTCGTTTTGTTTAGAACTGTGTCACTGGGTCACTGTGTCCATTGAAAGTTTCTACACGCCTTACTAAAGAGGAACCAGGAAACTCGGTTTCCACGTAACTTGCAAACATCTGGGCATTTGATAAATTATCCGTGGCTTAAGGCAGTGCCCATACATAGGAATCAACAGGGACTTTGGCAAATGCTAATCTGGGAGTCCTGGTTCTTATATTATTCAGAGCAACGTCCTATATGCATACCCTAAAATCGGGCATTGTCGTTCCCCAGGAACGTTTGCACCTCTTCATAGTTGTAACTGAGAATCTGGCCAACTGGTCCATTTTGTCATAGGGTCCTGTAA
>NW_006952187.1:0-905 GCF_000164805.1 Carlito syrichta | reverse complement strand
TCAGCCTATAATCCCGTGCCTTTGGGAGGCTGTGGTGAGTGGATTGCCTGAGCCCGCGGGTTCGAGACCCGCCTGGGCAACTTGACCTCATGTCTACAATAAATCAAAAAATCAGCTGGGCGTGGTAGCGCATGCCTGTTATTCCGGCTACTTGGAAGGGTGAGGCGGAAGGATCTCCAGAGCCCAGCAAGTCGAGGCTGCGGTGGCCAGGAGCGGCCACTGCACTCCAGTCTGGACGACAGAGTGAGACTCCAACTCAAAAAAACAAAACAAAAAACAAACAAACAAAAAAAACAAGAAGCAAGCATAAAAATGCTAAAATAAAAGAATAAAATAATTGCTGTAATTTATGTATAAAAATAATTTTGAGAGTCATGGAAAGAAACTAATAATTACAATTGTCGGGATAGGGTCAGGTCATATTACAGAAGTGGTAGTTGAGCATAGATGCAAATAATTAATAGGATTTACAGGCTAACAGGTTTAGAGTGGCATGTTACAGAGAAGGAGCAGAACAAACCAAGTCACAATAAGGATAATAAAAATTCAAAAACATGAGATAGGAAAAGCACATGCTGTGTAGCGTAATGTATTGAGATATTAGACTAGAGAATTTGGAGAGTGAGCCAAATTATTGAAAGAGATAGATAATTTATTGTTTGTTTCACTTAGCTTTTCTGCAAGTAATAACATTTAGATGCTGTGCCTGGAAGGATGGGTTGAGTCATTATGCCAAAGAATTTGTCTGAACCACTTATATTGAACTAATTTTTGTGTTTTTAATATATAAACATAATATAAAATAAATTGGAATTTCAAATATTTATCCTGTTATTTACAAGGAAACAAGAAAATTAAGTTGAACATCTATTATGCACTAGGTACTGTGGTAGGCAGTTAAAAAT
>NW_006952186.1:0-5000 GCF_000164805.1 Carlito syrichta | reverse complement strand
GAATAAAGGTGGAAGGAAGCCTCACTTTTCACTGTATACTCTTTTTTTTTTTGAGTTGGAATCTCACTCTTGATGCCCAGGCTGGAGAGCAGCAGCATGCTCTTGGTCACTGCAGCCTCCATCTGGTGGACTTAGGTGATACTTCTGCCTCAGCCCTGCAAGTAGCTGGAACTACAGATGCATGCCACCATGCCCAGCTAATTTTTGATTTATTGTGGAGACAAGATCTCGCCAATTTGCCTGGGTTGGTCTCGAACCTGTGGGCTCAGGCAATCCTCTCGCCTTGGCCTCCCAAAGTGCTGGGATTCCAGGTTGAGCCACCGCAGCTGGCCTGTATACTCTCTTTTAACTGTCTGAATGTTGAACAACATGCAAAGAAGTATTTTAAGAAGAAACTGAGGCAATAGAAAGAATACGTGATTTAAAAAAGAGTTCTTGTATTTGCTTCTAAAAATGCATGTTCTGATTTATATTTATTCATAGTTTTTAAAAAATCACTTATCAAATTATAATATATAATTACATTAACTTATTTTTAAATTGTTTAGCTTATGATCTCCATTCCAGCTCATAATTTAAGTTCATAATAAAGGTTGAGATTTTCTTCCTTCCATCCAAATATTTCTATAGAATTATGCCTGGCACTTAAAACACAGTTAATAAACATTTCTTGAGTAAATGAATAAGTTACATTTCTGTGCGTTATAAATAGTATCAATCTGCATCCTGCTTTTCTTCCCTTAAGAAGTTCCCAGAGCTGAGTGCAGTAGCTCAAGCCTGTAATCTCAGCTAATGAGGAAGCTGAGCAAGAGGATAGCCTGAGTTCATGAATTCAAGACCAGCCTAGGCAATATAGTGAGCCCCCATCTCTAAAATAAGAAAAAAATAACACTTTAAAAAAAGTTCCTAATGTATTCCCCATCTCAGAGAGCACCCTTTTCTGCTAACCTTACTTTTGGTTGGTATTGTCAAGTGGACAGCTCTCTTAGAACTCAGACATAATTAAAGGACTGGTCAGATAAAATAAAACTATTCATTTGGTGATAAAATAACCACAGATTGTTAGGGAAGCATCTTTCCAGATCATATGATAGTTTAATTATCAATCCTTTTTCTTTGGAAACTAAATTACAAAGCTAAAGTAGAGGACCTACATCTAGGAAAATAAACTGAAAAAAAAAATAAGGCGAAAGAAAATGAAACTGGGAAGTAAGAAGAAAAAAAGACAGAATAAAGAGTTTATATTATGTATGTCGTTTTGCAGTTTTGTTTACCCCCCCAATAGCCCTGTGATGGAAATTATCATCTCCTGCATCACAAATATAAAACCAAGACACAAAGGAAAAATAATCCCTATTTCCCAGAAGCCACTAAGTATCATAAAAAGAATTTGAGCTCAGTGTGTGCCGTCATTTGACCAGAAATCATCTGGTGACTGGATTTTTTCTCTGGAGGAAAAATGAATTATTCCTTGGAGATATTAGTACAGAATCTTGGCTCTGCCTGTGTACAATGCTTGAAATCACACAATTTGGTGCCACTCTCCTTCTAGTTTTAAATTTAATATTGTGATTTATGGCCTTACTAATTTTCTATTTCTTCAATTTGTAATTCAGTAAAATGGGACAAAAAGGCTCCTCTTAAATATGTATTAAAAGTCAATTAATTATTTTGAATATGATGGTAGGAATATTTTAATATGAGTATTATACAAAAAATCATTGTATTAACATGAACTAAAACAGCAAACAAATAGCATATCTTCTTGTTTTCTATTAACTGCTATTAAGGAGATGATAGTAGGTTTTAATTAACCTGCTACTTCTAGCGAAAGTTGCTAATAAAACATTTGGAGGCTGGCTAAATTTGGCCTAAATTACTGTAATCATCAATAAAATAATATTAAGTTAGCTGGGCCTCACTAGGGTATTTGTAGGGCCTGAGGCAAGAACACAAATAGAGAACCACATACCATGAATCTAAATATTTAAAGAGTTACAAATCAAGCTAGGGAACTACAGAATAAAATATGTTCTACTCCCCTCACGTGACAGATAGATATGCCGTCACAACCTGCCTTCACAGCAAAATACCACATATTCAAGATTTTTCAACACCTTAAGCCACTACCCCTGGGCCCCCTTCAGGAGGACAGTTAAAGACAGAGATGAATGTAGACCCTCAAAAAGGTTTCAGGGTTGTTGAGCCTGGGAATTTCTAGGGTGTTGTGTGGGAAGATCCTGGTCTAGAAAAGTGGTGGTATCTTCATGCAGTCATCTTCCCTTGACTCGTAAGCACCTTTCTTTTTGAGGAGTGATGTGATCAGAGGATGGCCACAGTGGGGCTCCCTAAAATGCTACTTCCACAGTAGAGTCATGCTGGCCCAGGTGTATGGACAAGGGGATACCGATTTCCCTTGAGCTTTTTCCATGAGTGCTGAAATGTACATAGTTTACCCCACCAGCCAAAGGACCTAAGGTAAAAATATTGTAAATTAGCCAGGCTTGGTGGCTCAGTCTGTAATCCCCCGCCTTTGGGAGGCCGAGGTGAGTGGATTGCCTGGGCCCGCCGGTTCGAGACCTCATCTCTACAATAAATCAAAAAATCAGCCGGGCGTGGTAGCGCATACCTGTAATTCCGGCTACTTGGAAGGCTGAGGCGGAAGGATCGCCAGAGCCCAGCAGGTTGAGGCTGCGGTGGCTGGGAGTGGCCACTACACTCCAGTCTGGGTGACAGATTGAGACTCCAACTCAAAAAAATATATATATATATAGTAAATTCATTCAAGTAAATAATTATAAAATATGCGTTAGGCCAATTGTGCTGTGTCAGCACCTGATGACTGTGAGTCTGTGGAATGACACCTATTTAGAAAAAGGACCATAGGTCTGGCAGTTGGTCATATTTGAACCAGAAACAGCAAGGACAGCCAAAATAGAAAGATACAGTCCATGGTGCAAAATCTGCTAGTACATACAAATCAATAGAACCAGAAATAAAAGAAGCTAGAGATGTGTGGTGATTAAGAAATGGGGTTCTGGATTAAAGGATGTGGAATTCCATCCCTTCACCTCGTGGCTGTGAGACCTGTCAAGCTGCTGAACCTCTGTACGCTGTCATTTTTTTTTCAGCTGTAAAACGGAGCAAATAATAGTATCCAATTCAAAGATGAATGAAAACACAATGAAAGGAAGCTCTAATCATGGTGCCAAATATATAAAAAATAATCAATAAATTCTACTATTGTCACTAAGACAGAATCTTGCCCAAGGGAGGGTACTGTGGGTTGAACTAGAGAGACCCAACCCAGATGAGATGTAAGAGGCAACTGTAGTGTGTAGATCTGGATCAGAAGCCAAATCCAGAGTGTAGGGGGAAGGACATGGGCCTGGAGCATCCACCTGGAAGCTGGGCATAAACACGGCAAGGCAACGCAGGCAATCTGTGACAAGAAGAACTGTGAGAACAACGCTTCCTCTTACTTAATGTGGGGCTGTGTCTGGGTAAGATATCACCTACTCTCTGTCTCCAGCAAAAATAGATAAATAAATAATAAAGATAATTACCATGGAGAAATGAGGGGATATTGGAAACTTATGAATGAATTACAGAAGAAATGAAGAAGAGGTAATTTTGGGTAAAAAAATATATATAAGCAACAACTTCTCCACAATATATGACTCCAAAGTAGAGGGGGAAAGATGACATCATATGTATTACAAGCACATTAAAGTTATAGAGACGAGAAGTTCCAAAGATGTGACAGACTTACTCATTTATCAAGTCAAACAGTAAAGCAGAATTATAAAATGGTAAGCCCAGGCAAGATTTGGATTGCTATTATATAATTTGGCCTATGTGACGTTTTTTTTTTTTCTTTTTTTAAACATTTGAATTGAGGCTAATATTTACAAATTAAGAAATTCTATCAGAGAATTGGTATTTCTGGTCTCATTTGTATTGGCAGAAATTCATCAGCCCTTGACCACTGTCCCAAGGGTGACTGGGCTTTTCCTCCTGAAGGACCCTGGACTTTCCATATGACTCAGCAAGCACCCAACCAGTATTGGGCTTAAAGATTTAAAAAGATAGCAGTTTGGATGCTTTTCATATCCCTTTCATTATTAACTGAACTGTCAGAGCAAACGTGAGACAAATATTTACAAATGAAAAACTTCAAACGTATCAAAAATTCAAGTCAGATACAAAGATACTCCAAATTCAGAACACAGTGACTGCAAGTTCTAACAGAGACAAAGAAAATGCCAATGAGAGAAGAATGAACTCATTGCCAGGTAATTAACATCAAAGCAAATACCAGACCAAAAAAAAAAAAAAAAAGAAAAGAAAAGAAAAAATAAGATCAAAGGAGAAGGAAGTGGCAGATTCTGGAACCTCATCCATTTGGCATCAAAGCCGGCTTTCTCCTGGGATTCATCCAGTGGGAGCTCACCTGTGACAACAGCAAATTCAGCAGGTTACCAGATGGACCATGTTGTTAAAAACACTGAGACTATAAAACTTTGCAATCTAAACCTAGTTTTATTGACCACTAAGATCAATGAAAGTCCACCATACAATTTGCCAACACATAGCAAACAATAACAGTTTAAAAAAAAAAGAGAGAGAGAGAGAGAGACTACATTTTCAAAAAGGGCAATAGGCAAAAGCAGACTGAGAAGGAAACTGCTAGTTGTCTTTCAAAAAAAAATCAGTCCAACAAATATCTGTTGACTCTTATGTTTGAATCATGTCTCTTGGAATTACACATTCAAAAATGAATAGATACTATCTGTACCTTTGATAAAATTTCAAGTACCTAAAGAAGTGCCTGATACACAGTAGATATATCAGGTATCAGGCACCTCTTTAAGTACTTAAAAAAAATCTGTGGAAAGCAGTGTGGCGATTCCTAAAAGCTCTAAAAATTGACCTTCCATATGACCCCGCAATCCCACTACTGGGATATACCCTGAGGACACAAATCACTCTATAAAAAA
>NW_006952185.1:0-722 GCF_000164805.1 Carlito syrichta | reverse complement strand
TGTAAAGAGAAACACTAGTATATTGATGGGGTGATTTGTTACAATGATTAGATCAAGGTTATTTCATCACATGGATTGGTATATTTAATTCCTAAAACTTCCAGCAGTAATTAAATTGGTTGCTGCCCATTGCACACTCCTTGCATCCAGTGCTACCACCACCGTCATCTCAATGGGCCAGACATCTGGACCAAAGTTGATTCAGCATTGGTAACCCTGTCTTTATTCTGCTCAAGGTGTAAAACCAGCCCTTCTTTTCTGGGATCTTAACCTTGGCTCAAAAAGTTTGCTACTCATTCCATCCAACAATTTTACTCTTCCTAACTGTAAGACTTTAGGGGAATAAGAATGTATATCTTAAATAAATAGTGACTGCCTCTAATAAAACCATAAACTTAATTAGCACACATTATTTTATGCAAAATTTTTATGAATGTTTAAAACAATTTGTTGACCTTTTCTCAAAAATGAATTAACATTGCTCTTTGTTTATGTTATGACCGAGTAAGCTAGAAGAAGTCACGCTAGTAAGCTAAGGCTAATTAATTAGAGTTTTATTAACATGCAGGTCAAGAGCATGCAAACACCAGGAAAAATAACTCTTGACAAATTGGTGCAGTTTGTGACAAGATTTTATAGGTAAAATTTTCAGTATTGGCTACGTAGCAACTTAGTGACCATAGCAACTATTTTTTTTTTTTTTTGAGTTGGAGTCTCACTCT
>NW_006952184.1:0-680 GCF_000164805.1 Carlito syrichta | reverse complement strand
TTCTTTCAGTAATCACTACACCTGTCTTCCAAAGAGGTTGCACTAGTTTGCATTCCCACCAGCAGTGTAGAAGCATTCTTTTTTCTCCACATTCTCACCAACATCTGTTGTTGATTGTTTTATTAATGATGGCCATTCTTACTGCCCTTAGGTGGAATGTCAATGTGGTTTTGATTTTCATTTCTCTGATGATGAGTGAGGCTGAGCACTTTGTCATGTGTCTGTTGGCTGCCTATATCTCTTCTTTTGAGAAGTGTCTATTCATGTATTTTGCCAATTTTTTAATAAGGCTGTTATTTATTTATTTATTTATTATTTTTTTGCTTTCAGCGTATTTCAGTTCCTTGCAGATCCTAGTTGCAGGCCATTGTCAGAAATAAAGTTGGAGAATAGTTTTTCCCAATCTGTGGACTGTCTCCCTGCTCTTTCGGTGGTTACTTTTGCTTTGCAGAAACTCATTTAGTTTGACGAGATTCTATTCTCTATCTTATTTCTTAGGATATGTGCATTTATGATTCTGAATGGGAATTGGTTACAGTTCAAATTACCATAAGTATGTGTCCTGCATTTTCTAAGATTCTTATAGTTAGAGGTTTTATGTTTAGGTCTTTGATCCATTTAGAGTTAATTTTTGTTTATGGGGATAGGTGGGGGTCCTGTTCAATCTTCTGCAGGTAATC
>NW_006952183.1:4650-7962 GCF_000164805.1 Carlito syrichta | reverse complement strand
ACCACAAATCTGAGGCTGCAGTGAGCTATGACTGCACTACTGCACTCCAACCAGGGCAACAAAGTGAGACTCCATCTTTCAAAAATAAAATAAAATAAAATAAATAACTAAAAAAAGTTCTGAATGAACATTGGACATTTTTAAAAGTAGAATTTGTTATTTCTTGTTGTATTCTCTTCAGTCAAGTAAATTCCAGAGAAATCAAAAATTTTATAAGACCAAAAAAAAAAATCTTTAAAAATACTGTAACAAGTTGCTAAATATTTTATATACTCTTTGGCAATAAAAACTCCTTCAAACCTATTCCACAACTATCAAAAAAGTTGATACATTTAAGTGCTTAAAAGATTGTAATACCCAAAAGAAAAAAAAGGGGGAAATATATAAAATAAAAGGGGAAAAATTAGCACACTTGGTAAAGAAGGGCTATCATTCCTGGCTGGGTTTGGTGGCTCAGCCTGTAATCCCAGCACTTTGAGAGGCCAAGGCGAGTGGATTGCATGAGCCTGCAGATTCGAGACCCACCCAGGCAACTTGGTGAGACCTCCTCTCTGCAGTAAATCAAAAATTAGCCAGGTGTGGTAACACACCCCTATAGTTCCGGCTACTTGGAAGGCTGAGGTGGAAGGATCACCAGAGCCCAGCAGGTTGATGCTGCGGTGGCCAGGAGCATGCCACTGCACTCCGGTCTGGATGACAGAGTGAGCCTCCAACTAAAAAAAAAGTATTGTTCCTAAGAAAAAGAAACTCCTGTAAATCAACAGACAAAAACTCAACATACTAATAGAAAATTAGGCAAAAGCTTAAATAGGTAAGATCTAAAAATTCTGATCAATTTATTAAGTATATTCCAACATCATTATTTCCTAAGGAATGCAATGGAAAGTAGTTAATTGTTTCAGTATCAAGCAGATAGAGATGAAAAATATTACAACACTCATAGTTACTGAGTGTGAAAAAAATAACGCACAGCTAGTAGAATTTTCTCTAGCAATGTATCATATGTTCAAGTTTAAAATGAACCTCAGTCTTTGACCCCAAATCATGTTCCTAAATCTTTTCTTAAGAAAGTAATCTCACTAGTGAAATATACATCAAAGGAGACTGGAGAGTAAATTACAGAAATACCAAATGCAGCACAAAATTCCCAATTCAGATTTTTTCTTTAAAAAACTACAGTTATACGTATGCATAGAAATATCTAGTAGTGCACAGTACATTGTTTGAATCAAATTAAAACTTTTTTGTAAGAATACATTTATATTTTAATTATAGAGTATTTTTTAAATAAGTAAAATCATAAGTGATAAAATGATCCAACCTCTACTCTACCACTTCAACATGTCACATTGTGGGAAGTAATCTCTCAGTCTTTTTTATGCACAGGTATGAGTATTTCTATACATCACAATTGCAATTAAATATATATGTATTATATATTTAATTCTTCTACATTACTTCCAATATAACATATTGTAAACATCATTTATCATGAAATATTTTTCAAAAACATTCTTTTTAAAAGTTGGATGATATTCATCATATGGATTTACTCTTAATTATTTGACTATGTTCTTCTACTTAAACATTTTCCTCAAGTATATGCTTCAATGAAGGATAAACATCTATGGATACATTTCTTTTTCATTAAGTGGTAAACATTATTATTTTTATTAATCTTATTTATTTGTATAAATTTACAAATACAGTTTTGTTACACGAATGTAATGTCTAGTGGTAATGTTTGGGCTTTTTGTGTAACCAACACTTGAATAAGGTAAATTGTACCCACTAAGAAATTTTTTTAGAAAAAATAATTTGTTTTCAATGTTTGAAATATTTTCTTGAAAATATTACTAAAATGTTTTGTGCTACTTGGAATGTTTTTCAGGTTAGTGTTGTTTCATAAAAAGAAAATACTTGCAAGAAACACCAGTGCAATATTTTATGGGGCTTATTTTGAGTCATGGTACAAATATCATGGACAGTAAAAAGTAATAATTTGAATTTTCAATATACAACCATTAAAACAAAGAAACTTATAGCAATGTTATTGAGAATATTATCTAGATAGTCTATCTATGAGTATCTGTTACTCAAAGGGAGACACTGTCATGAAATGAAATGTATACTGTACTTAGAAGGCCAGAATTAGTATTGTAATTCTAAAATGGCCTGTGGCTTTTTGAGCAGTTCTTTCTACTTATCTTCCAATTGTTACAAATGTGTAAACTTGCTAAGTTATTATTATTTTGAGGGAATAAGATATGATGTATATTTAGAAGTGTTTCTTTAATTGTGACATTTAAAATAAATGTGAAACATTTTTAAAAGTTCTTGAAATAAGATAGCTAAGTGTTTTCTGAATAGCAGTTCAAACTATGTTCAGTAAACTGTTAAAGTGAATTTTGTTCTAATTTTCTTTATTTTGTGTTAAACAAAATGCTAACCCAAATTTACAACTAAATGGATCACCCTACTGTCCAAGTAATTTTAAATGGGCTGCTCTTTATCAAAGAAAGTAATATTCCTCTTATTTACATGATAGGAGGAGATTTTGAATCATTCTCTATAAAAATCCATTAGTAAGATCTCTGAAACTGATATAAATTTTGATATAAAATGTTCAAAAGAAAGATATGTTAGTCTCTGGTAACAAAAGCATAAAAATATTCAAGAAGTTGACTGTAGATTCTGAAACCTGCAATTTAAAGAGACAATACAGTTGACCCTTGAACAGAATGGGCTTGAACTGTGAAGGTACATTTTTACATGAATTTTTTAAATAAACATATTAAAAACATTGGATATTTGAAACAATTTAAAAAAACTTCCATGCACACCATGTAACATAGAAATATCTAAAAAGATAAGATAAAGTATGTCATGGATGCATAAAGTATCATATACTACCATAAGATATACACAAATTATAAAAAGTTAAAATTTATCAAAACTTACACACACCAACTTAGATTCTACATGATTCCATTTGCAGTTGAGAGAAATGTAAACAATGTGAAGATTCAGCATTAAATCATAACTGCATAAAATAAGCTATATTATATGTGGCCTATGTAATAATTTCCTAGCCATCTCCTGTGGCTATTGCAGGGAATTTAAGTGCTGTGAGTATCTGCTTAAAATGCTGTATGATGTTAATCACCTCTACATGAGAAGTTCATCTCTCTAGTATATTGTGTATCACAGCAAAAAGTGATCTCACATGGTTCTTATGTATTTTTATTGTGTTTTGTACAATACCATAAACCTCAAATAATACCATGGGACCCATACGAAGTGCCACTATTG
>NW_006952183.1:0-3283 GCF_000164805.1 Carlito syrichta | reverse complement strand
TCTCCCTGGTGAATCTTTCCTATTTCTCATCCTTTACTCCTTCATTTGGTGATGTGAAAAGTATAGTTAAGTCTTAGCTCTGAGGTGATGGATCAAGTCCCAGTGGTATTCTCTCTAATTTTCTAGAAAATGATCCAACTGCTATTTTCCACTGATTCTTTTTTGTTTATTTGAAAACAGACTTGTATAATAAAAATCCTCCCTCTTGTCAACAAATCCTCTTAGGAGCACATAATCATCTTTTCATGAAAAAGGAGCTAGAGGAACACTGCTAGCAATTTCAAGGTGCTCCAGGTCTCAAATTACTGGAGAAGCTTGTGGCAATTCTGAACTAGAGGAATCTAGAAGTGTGTAAATATTGGACTGTCAAATAAATCTCTCCCTCAGATTTACAGTTATTTTTCTATGAGATGCCTACCTATCCACTAAGATGCTATAATTATATATTCTTTAGGTGACAGCATAATATGCCCTTCCTGCTCAGTATGTTCATTTTGCCTAAGGTTAAGAGCAGTAGATTAAAGTGTCAAAAATGCCATCTTCAAATTAATAAGACTTATAGCCCATGATGTTTTTATTATTTAGACATAAGCCAAACCATGTTATTAGGTCACTAAAGGAAAATGTTTTGACATATTTCCTAAAAATCTTTTATCTTTGAATTCAATTAACTATTATTCTTAAGTCACTCAATCTCATTTAAATGAGATTTATTTTAACAACATTGTGAGTAAAGCACACAAGTATTTCTGTGCACTCAACTAGATATCACTTCAAGAGTTCCTTAGATCAGCTTTATTTTGGGGTTCTTAAAATTGCTTTGATAAAAATATCAAACTGTCTTCCTCAGGCCAGAGATCCCCAAACTTTATCTGTTCTTGGTAATTTTTTATAATATCCTAGGTCAAAATAACTCCATGTCAGTTAAGTGGGTCACTCCAGAAGTATTTATGTCCTATTACGTTAGTAGTCAATAGATAGAGACACACACACACACACACACACACACACACACACACACACACACACACACACACACACACACAAATTGAATGTAGTACATGTAATAGCCAGTAGATGTTGCTGTGTTCCCCATAAATTTTAAAATATTTTGCAGCATCCCTGTGCATTTCCTGTGGTATCTGAGGTAACTTGATGCCCAACTTGATATCCATGCTCTTAGGCATTGTTAATATTTTATTTAATTCATCAGTAAGTATCTCAAGAACAGGAACTGGATTCATCCATCTTTATATTTTCAGACCCTTGCAAAATGTCTCACACATAGTAGGTATTCATTAATATTTGCCAAGTGAAAGGGGATGGATATGGATGAATGACCAAGGAGATTAATGTTGACTTAAGTGATATGGTTACCTGTGGATTTGTGGCAGTTTGTACACAGGGTGGTCACAGAGCACACTGATAGAGAGTGTGGAATCTATTACCTTTTAGCTATATGACTGCACTGCCTTCATTTACAAAATGGAGAGTATTAATAGTATCTACTTCATAGGACTGACAAGAAAATTAAATGAAAAATACTTGTAATTCATCAAGCCCAGTGCAAACTAACCATAGTACGTATTTGGTAAATACTATTTTGTTTTTGTTTTTGTTTGAGTTGGAGTCTTACTTTGTCATCCAGGCTGAAGGGCAATGGCATGCTCTCAGCCACCACAGCCTCCACCTGATGGGTTCAGCTGATCCTTTTGTCTCAGCCTTTCAAGTAGCTGGAACTACAGACATGCACCACCATGCCCAGCTGATTTTTTTTAAATTGTAGATATGAGGTCTCGCCAAGTTGCTCAGGCTGATCTGGAACCTGTGGGCTCAGGCAATTATCTCACCTCGGCCTCCCAAAGTGCTGGGATTATAGGCTGGAGCCACCGCACCTGGCCAATACTATTATTATTAACACCAGTTGCTCTTTCTCAGTCTTTCTCAAGTTCCTCTTTTGAATTATACTGTTTATCTTAGCCTGTTAGTATCCTGCTGGCTGTAATCAGGCCTATCAATTTAACCAATAAGACTATCACTTCATTAAAATATGTTGTTTTCAAATAGTAATAACATATCAATAAATGGTGTGACAGAATAATGGAATTAAAGATTTCCTATGGGAAATATAAAACATTTTGCTGTTCATTAATTTTGAAGGTGGGACTCAGAAAAAGTACATGTGGTTCTTGTGATGAATCCCTTGTGTTCAAAGATCTAAAAACATGGAAAATTATTCCTCTTTTTGTAATATTCCATTATTTTAATCTCAGACCAAGTTAATTTCAATCTCTGAAGCAAAGTTTTAGATATTCAAATAAAGAGGGACATAAATTCTTGCTTTTCCAAGAAATGTGTAGATTATAGACAAAAGCCTTAAAGGAGAGGAAAATGTGTAGATTATAGACAAAAGTCTTAAAGGAGAGGAAAAGAAAAAACATAATAAACATTCAACCTCTGTGTGTACCCCAGAGGTTGAGATAGTATCATAATGCCTCTGTTATGACAATTGCTAAAATTAAATGCCTATATATTTGACCCTAAGGAGTTCAGTATAGTGTTTTTGTAATAAAACTCTTACTGTAAATGCTTAATCTGTTTCATCTCTTAAAATATCAAATTGAGTAGGTTCTATATCAATACAATTCCACAATAGTTATTTTGACAACTGGCACTATATATTTAATAAATAAGCCATATTGAACCATCTCGTGTTACTTTTTGGGTTGTCTGAAGTGGCTTGCTTTCTCCTTGCAAGTGCATGTTTCCTTCCAGAATCTAAGACTCACAGATAGTGTAAAATAAAAATGGCATGGTACTTTGGTAATTCTTCAAGATTTAAAGAATTTAATGGAAAAAAATAATTCATGGAGCAGCATGTTAAAAAGTGCACACAGGTAGAGTCTGATGTGTTATGTGAGATTCAGAGTGACACAGTATAATTGGCAGCACTTACCATGTTATAGATTTATGCTGGACTTTGCCATCATTATGCGTTAGTGTTATCTCAGCTGCCTGCTATTTAATAACCTTGTATTAAGTCATTATATTTCATTTACAGGCAGCAACTTAAAAAAGGTAAATATGACTTTCCTTACATTTGCATCACAACTACAATGGACAATGTGTCTTACAGTTTGAATTACATTTGCATTGTTAGCTAAATAAACTTAGATATTGCCTGTTTCATCTCTTGAAATATCAAATTAAATAGAAATGTTCAGAAAAATAATCAAATGAGAACTGAAGTCCAGATACAAATGACAAATTTCTGCCTTATAAA
>NW_006952182.1:0-591 GCF_000164805.1 Carlito syrichta | reverse complement strand
CAACCCTCCCTCATAGATCGGTGCCGGTCACCGACAGTGGCTTGCTAAGGGCTAAAAAAGATTCAGGGATTCAAAGCAGGAATGTAGGTAATAGTCCTCATTACAGGAAACGTAACAGCCTCTTACTAAGGAAAAATAAGTTATCTGTTTTACACGGTTCTTCAATCACAAAATCTACATGATGTGTTGCTAAGGGCTATACGAGAATCAGGGTTTTGAAACAGGAATCTGGGGAAAGGGAGTCCTCCTATACAGGACACCACACGGCCTCTAGGGAAGGAAGAATAAGGAATCAGTATTACACGAGTCCCCAATCCAAAAAAATTCTCAGGGCATCTTGCTACGTGACAAACAACAACCAGGGTTTCGAGCTAACCACATTTTTTGGAGCTATTTAGCATGAGGATATTATGAATCAGTCAATTCAGGACTCCAGCAACGTTCTGGTTCTCTTGATAGTTGTAAACGGGTATCTGGCACTGCAAGTCCGTTTGTTTCCTCGGGACAACTAGGCCAGATTCCAGGACAAAAAGGATCATCTTGCCATATTTGTATGTAACTCTGGTCTTAAGACGAACCATGCAATTCTCG
>NW_006952181.1:0-988 GCF_000164805.1 Carlito syrichta | reverse complement strand
AGAGGCTAGAAGGAAATACACAGTGACGTGAAGGTTACTTCAGTCTGTGGGCTTGGTGGGGGGTATTTCAAGGATGTCAGTGTCCAGCCAGGCTTGGGTTACCTGCGGATTATTTAGAGGGAGCAGGCTCTTTCTTCAGTCACCAGTAGGTACAGGCAGGAAAGAGTTCATGGGTCAGGAACTGGCTCCTCTGGACATCAAAGAAAAGGAGGGTAAGAAAGGGCATGCCTGAGAGGGGGTATCACTCTGTGCTGTGGGAACACCTATGTTTCTCATACCTGGTTCCACAAACTTCTGCTTTTAGCTCACGTCTCTCATTCTTTTTCTCTCATCTCCATCCCTAGGCCTTTTGCTTTTGTTTTCTTTTAAAAATACCCCCCCCCCCACCATCATTTTGACTTTAGGTTTTATCCTTGACTTCTACCTAGTTTCTTCCTTACTCTTATTCATAGTCATCAACCTCATCTCCTGCTTCATTTTCAAATCCTCCTTTTTAGCTACCCTTCAATTCAATCTTTTGTATTTATTTGGCTTGTAGCCTTTATCATTTATAAATATGTATCACCTATTCTTTTTTTCTTTTTGAGTTGGAGTCTCACTCTGTTACCCAGACTGGGGGAAGTGGCACGCTCCCGGCCACTGCAGCCTCGACCTGCTGGGCTCTGGTGATCCTTCTGCCTCAGCCTTCCAAGTAGCCGGAACTACAGGCGTGTGCTACCACGTCCTGCTAATTTTTTTGATTTATTGTAGAGATGAGGTCTCGCCAAGTTGCCCAGGCGGGTCTCGAACCCACAGGCTCAGGCAATCCACTCATCTCAGCCTCCCAAAGCGTGGGATTACAGGCTGAGCCACTGAGTCTGGCTTCACCTATTCTTAATATTTTAAAACATTTTAAATATTCTCCTGTATTACTCTTTAAAACCTTTGGGCTTTTTTTTTTAATACTTTCTCAACATTTTATCCTCATTTTAATTAACTTTATTTTCCC
>NW_006952180.1:0-675 GCF_000164805.1 Carlito syrichta | reverse complement strand
CACCGGCGGGGCTGACAGGGAGCAGGGGAAAACTATCCTCAGGTCCATGAATGGTGCACATGAGCAGGCCTGTCCCCATGTCCCATCATGATGTCAAGCGGGCCAGTCCTCAGGCTTCGTGAAGGCTCACGCAGGTCTGCAGCAGCCCTGGTGCTGGAGGAGGCAGGGTTGCTGTCAGTGGCAGCGGCCTCAGGCAAGTGACTCTGGACCTCTGGGGAGCTTGTGCTTTGGCTTCTTTTTTCTTGGGGGAAGCTTTCTTTTTAATTTCAAAGATGTGGGGTACCATTCAGGATTAGGTGCACAAGTAAAGTTTGGGCCTCCCTTTGGTCCCCACTTCCCTGGTTTGAGATCGCGCGCCCTTATTCATGCTGTGTGCCCCTCCCCCACCCCCAGTAGCATCCTGCAGGAAGCTTAACATAATTTACTTTGAGAGAGAGAAATCAGGTCAGTATTTTGAGGGGATGGGAAGTGGGTGGCGAAGGGCTCTAAAGGGGAAGATTAGAAAGGGGCCTGTGGAAACTTGGTGATGAAGGATATGATGATTTTATTGATTGTGGTGACAGTTTCACAAGGATATACACATGTCAAAATGTATCAAAGTGTATGCCTTAAACATGTGTCGTTTCTTGTATGCCCGTTACACCTCAAACACCGTTGTAAAACAACACCAGGGAG
>NW_006952179.1:0-3550 GCF_000164805.1 Carlito syrichta | reverse complement strand
AGCATAGGGCTGGATATTAATAAAACTTTTAAATTAGTTATTGGTTAATTTTAAAAACCCCAAATATTTCTTTTATTGCATTAAAGACATGAACCTGTCAGCATATCACAGTAGGGAAGAGTAAAGCCCATAAAGAATGCTGGGCCAGGCACAGTGGCTCAAGCCTGTAATCCCAGCACTTTGGAGGGCCAAGGTAAGAGGATTGCCTGAGTCCAGGGGTTTGAGACCAGTCTGGGCAACTTGGTGAGACCTCATCTCTACAATAAATCAAAAAATTAGTTGGGTGTGGTAGTGCAAGCCTGTAGTTCTGGCTACTTGGAAGGCTGAGGCCAAAGGATCGCCTGAGCCCAGCAGGTTGAGGCTGCGGTGGCCATGACAGAGTGAGACACCAACACAGTAAAAAAAAGAATGCTGAATTTTTAGAAGAAACGATGTAGAAACTAAGATGAGGTAAGATAGACACTTGAATACTAAGGCAGTTACAGAATTCCTTGTTTATCTCTTTTGATAGATTTACTTTATACCTTCACTACAGTAATGTCTACAATTTAAAGAAGAGAGAATATGACTTAGTATTCCTGTTCAGATTTTCTAGCCGGCTGACTTCACTGCTTTCTTTTTCTATTTTATTTCTATTTTTTAATTTTAGAGTTGTGGGGTACAAGTGAGGATTTACTATGTAAGTAGCATACAGATGAGGAAGTCTGGACTTGTAGCGGACCCTTTCTCTCCCTGACAGTGGACCTAGGTACCCACTATGTTGCCATGTGCCCCCTTCCCCTCTTCCTCCCCTATCAGTGTCCAGCATCTGCTTTCTTAAACTGACTTCCCCAGGCACAGATGTAAAAGGTAACGGCCGGTGGCCCTGGGCCCTCCATTGGTGGATTTGTAGACCACGGAAATTCACTTGAGAGCTCATCAAGAGGTAACAATTTTTGAAAAACCCAAACCTACAAAAAAGGAACTCCTCTGTACTCTAAAAATATGTCACAATATGTTAGAATTATGGTAATCAAAACACATGCCTCCTGGGCATCTTGTCTGGTTGTACAAGTAACCCAGCATGAGGAAAGGATGGGTCTGCATCAGGTGCAGTTGCTGGGTTTTGGAAAGTGTCCCTTCTTTTGTTTTTATCAGCATATCACTTCTATTGAGTGTGCTGTGTGCCAAGAGAACAGTTGTTGGTGGTATTCACAGTGATGCATGTTAGCACGGGTGCCAGAAAGACTCAAGTGATGACGGGCTCCAGCTCTGCCTTCCACCCATCGCTTTCTGTGCTCTCGGTGACTGGAGAGATGCTAGCTGTGTGGGCTAGGCTTTCTCCAATGGACTAGGTATGTCATTTCCAAGGGCTGTGGAGCTTCCTGGAATTGTGCATGCTATAAAAGCTCTCCCAGAATAATGAAATGCCAAAGCACTCAAATCACCATGTCTCTGTTCACTGACTCCTGTGCCTTTCTTGCTGTGACCATACGTGAGGCTTAGAACCATCACAGCTGTTTAGGTTATGATCTTGGAGTCAAGCAGATCAAAGTTCTGTCACTTAGTAGTTGGTGACTTTGAGCAATTTTGGTATCTCTCTGAGCTTCTGATTTTCTCATCTGTAAAGTAAGTGGAAGTAATACAACTTATCTCGTGGGATTGCTGGGATGATTAAAATAACACATGGCACTTAATGTGTGTGTGTGTGTGTGTGTGTGTGTGTGTGTGTGTGTGTGACAGAGAGAGAGAGAGAGATTGGTAGTTGCTATTATTTGAACTGTGGGTGTGAGAGAGAGAGAGAGAGAGATTGGTAGTTGCCATTATTTGAACTGTGGTGCCTAAGAAGGGGAGCTATTTTGGGAGAGGTGGGATCTTCTCAATGTTTCTAGTCCCCCTCCATGATGGGGACATGCATCTGTCTCTGTCACTAGTCTGGAAACAGATAACAGATCTCTTGTCTGATACAACTATCTTTGTGTTCCCTTGGTCTGCCAGCGTGGGGTAGAGGCCACTCCCTGCATTCCTCTTTCTCCTTGTACCCCCATCCCAGACAGTGTCTGGGGACTCCCCTTCCTGGCAGTCCCTTTAGCCCAGAGCTTGCTGTTCTTTGAAGGGAAGACTTTGATTCTCTTTTCCAGGCTGGCTGAGAAGCAAGCATGGCCATAGTCCCCTGTAGATAATGTCTGTCATCTTCTTTGAATCATTCTGAAATTTATTGCAACACTTCTTTAAGCTCGGTGACTTTAATTTGGACCACAACCTATTACATGGCATGGTGTCTCAGCTGTTGGTGAGAGATACAATGGGTAAGTGAAAGAGAGAGAGAGAAAGAGAGGAATAGGTGCCAATTGGTGAACAGGGTAATCTAAAAGCAAGTTCTGCATAGCAATGTGAATACCTGAGAGCCATGATCCTTAATAGTTTGAAAAAAATTAATAATCATTATTTATTTTCATTATGTTGACTAAAGAAAAAGAGCTCCACAAAGTCTTCCCAACTCGTGGGGTCATGCAGAAGATAGAATAAGAAGGTAGGTGTGGGTAAAAGAAGTAGTAAAGTGTCGCAAAGACTTTAAAAAGCTTTTGTAAGTTCTGCATTTATACCCACATTTCATAAATTAAGAAGTGTTGCATTACTTTATTCATTCATTAGTTCAATGAATATTTATTATATTATATATGTAAACTATTCACAAGCTCATCCCTACCCACTGTCTGTTGGTGTACATGATAAGGATAGCACCGTGCACAGTTGCTGGGAACTACATCGACTGGACGAGTGTTTCTCCTCCTGCAGTTACTGGCCAAGTGACCTTGGGCAAGTTCCACAACCATGCTGTGTTCTAGTTTCTTCATTTATAAAACAAATGATGATAGTACCTATCTCAGAGGGTTCTTGGGAGTTGAATATACAGGGATCGCAGAGCAGTGTCTTGGCATCTTAGAGACACTCTTTCTTTCTTTCTTTCTTTCTTTCTTTCTTTCTTTCTTTCTTTCTTTCTTTCTTTCTTTCTTTTTTGAGTCAGGGTCTCTGTGGTCCAGGCTGGAGTGCAGTGGCATGAACATGGCTCCCCACAGCCTTGACCTCCTGGGCTCAGGTGATCCTTCTACCTCAGCCCCTGAGTAGCTGGGACCACAGGTGTGTGCCACCATGCCTGGCTAATTTTTTTGATTTTTTTTTTTTTTTGTATAGACTAAGTTGTCCAGGCTGGTCTTGAACTCCTGGGCTTAAACAATCCTTCTGCCTCAGTCTTCCAAAATGCTGGGATTACAGGCATGAGCCACCATGTCTGGCCAGCTATTACAATTTTTTTCTGACTTATTTGTTTGCTTCTTTATTGTCATTCTTCCCTTCCATCAGTAAATGCTGAGAGAGACCTTGTTTTCCCTTTTCCCTTGTTACTAGTATTTCTAGTTCCTAGGGCAGAGTCTGGCCCATGGTAGGTGCTTAGTCAATATTTGAACTCAATAAATGAATAAATGGCAAGATGACTGAATGGGATGAATGAAGGTCAGACTCCAAATTGGATGTTTCATAGACAGTAATGAACAGATCATGGGTGAAGGAG
>NW_006952178.1:0-818 GCF_000164805.1 Carlito syrichta | reverse complement strand
TTATTAGTGTCTCTTGCAACTACTTGCCTTGTAACTGTTCTCTGATACTTCTTGCCTTATTAGTGTCGTGTGATATTACTTTTTTATTAGAGTCTTTTGATACTACTTGCCTTATTAATGTCTTATGATACTAGTTGTCTTATTAGCATCTTATGGTACATTTTTCCTTATTAGTGTCACCGATAATACTTCCTTTATTAATGTAGTCTGATACTTCTTTCCATATTGGTGTTTTTTGATACTGCTTGCCTTATTAGTGTCGTCTGATACTACTTGCCTTATTATTGTCTTATGATACTCTTTGTCTTATTACTGTCGTCTGATACTACTTGCCTTATTAGTGTAGTCTGATACTTCTTGCCTTAATAGTGTTTTATGATACTACTTGCCTTATTATTGTCTTAGGATAATACTTTTCTTATTAGTGTCGTCTGAATCTACTTGCCTTTGTAGTGTCTTATGAAACTACTTGCCGTGTTATTGTCTTATGACACTGATTGTGTTTTTAGTGTCTCATGATACTGCTTGCCTTATTAGTTTCTTATGATACTATTTTCCTTATTAGTGTCTTATGATAGTACTTGCCTATTAGTGTCTTATGATGGTACTTGCCTTATTAGTGTCTTATGATACTATTTGACTTATTAGTGTCATCTGATACTACTTGCCTTATTAGTGTCGTCTGATACTACTTGCCTTATTAGTGTCTTATGTTACTACTTGCCTTAATACTGTCTTATGATACTACCTGTTTTATTAGTGTCTAATGATCCAATTGCCTTATTATTTATTTATGATACTACTAGCCTTATTAGTGT
>NW_006952177.1:0-770 GCF_000164805.1 Carlito syrichta | reverse complement strand
CCCGGGTTGATCTTAAATTCCTGAACTCAGGCAATCCTCCATCTCAGTCACACAAAGTGCTGGTATTATAGGTGTGAGTCACTGTGCTCAGCGACCAACGGCTTTCTACCTACTCATATTGCCTGTGAATAAAACAATTTGATGTCCCTCTTTCAAATCCTTCCAATTTTATTTTCTTGTCTTACTGCAACACTGTTTTGAATTTTTAATGTAATATTAGGCAAAAGTTTTAAAATTGGAATCTGTAAACTGTTCCTGATCCAATGGGAGAGGAGTATTTTTTTTCATCATTTAGTGTGATTTAGCAGTAGAATTTTCCTTGATATCCTTTACCAGGTTGATGTTTTTGTCTCAGTTTTATGTCTTTCTATTTTGATGAGAGCTTTTAGCATTAAGGTTTTGAATTTTGTTAAAATTTTTTTCTGTAGCTAATGAGATGCTTATATGATTTTTCCTTTTGGGTTTTCTAATACTGTGAAATAGATTGATTGATACTAAATGATTAACCTTGTGTTCCTGGGATGAACTAGAGTTGACCATAATACATTTAAACTTTTATATATTGCTAAGTTTGAGTTTTTAAGTTTTTTTAAAAGAATTTTTGCACTTATGTTCATAAGAGATATTGGTATTTGTATTTTTATTCTAACATCTTAGTCTGTTTTGGTATCAGAGAAATGCTGGCCCCATAGAGTTCACTCATAAGTATTCCCTTTTCTAAAATTTTGTGAAAAAGGTATTGTAGAATTGGTAGAATTCTCCTGTAAAGT
>NW_006952176.1:0-661 GCF_000164805.1 Carlito syrichta | reverse complement strand
TCAGTCACTGACAGTTGGGATGGAAGATGGAATTAAGGCATCGACCAATGAGGGCTATCGGCAGGGCGTTACCAGGGCGACCAGGCACGTTTCATTTGTGATGCATCAACATTGTTCTCCTGACTTTCCTCCTGAGGACATTGGCCCTCCTGATTAGGCATGAGACCTATGGAGAAACTGGGCAAGCTCTAGGGAAACTGAGACCGGGCCTACTGACTTTTTCTTCATCCTCTTGAACTTCTCAAAGCTTAGAATGTCAAGCAAGCCTTGATGTGTGTTTTCCTACCCACCTGCAGGCTCCTGGTCTCCACAGGCCCCTATATATAGACTTATCTCTGAAGTGCAGGAGGT
The DNA here is from genome assembly GCF_000164805.1 of Carlito syrichta. NCBI lineage: Eukaryota > Metazoa > Chordata > Mammalia > Primates > Tarsiidae > Carlito > Carlito syrichta. Next base: position 310 of record NW_006952176.1, on the reverse strand, counting down.
TGAGATTTGTTTAGTCTGTAGAGTGCAGATAGATGCTTTCTGGCTTCTTGCTTGATTCATTTTGGGATGATGAGTAAGTATGACAAATGGGCATTAGAAAGGCTACAGATGTGAAATGAAATAATGTCCTGGTTCCAGGTTTCTCAGAGGTATCAGAGATGCCTGCTCCTGACTTGGCATTAAGGCCCCAAAGCCTATCTTTCAGCTCTCACCAAGGATCCTGAAGCAGCACTATTTTGCCCAAAGATAGGGGAGCGCTACTGCTCCTCTCTCTATATTACTAATATATAGGGGAGCAGTAAAACTAAAG
>NW_006952175.1:0-6759 GCF_000164805.1 Carlito syrichta | reverse complement strand
GAAAAGTATTATTTTCCTTCTCTATTTTACTTCTCTTTGCATCTATTTTAAAACATGAACAAAACTGAAACTCCAATCTCACCTCCTATACACACACACACACACACACACACACACACACACACACACACACAACTAATCCACACACAGTTTTCTTCATCTCAGTTAATGGTAATACCACTATTCCAGCTGCTCAGGTCAGAAATTTTTCAAGTCATTAGACTCTTGTCTCTCCCTCCCAACTGCATACCCAGAACATCAACAAATTTCAACAGCCCTAATTACATCTAAAACCTTTTTACTTCTAACCACATTCTTCCATTTTTACTTTAGTTCAAGCACTCATCATTTCCTGCCTGAATTATTCAAATATCTTTCTCACAACTCAGAGGTTCTTTCTAGAACTATCAAGCCCTTCTTATCACACTCACAGGTAGTACTTAACAGTCCCGTTTATTAAGCAGTTGTGTGCCAACAATTTAATAAGTATTTACGCCTGTATTACGCTGCATAATGGCCACCCAAAAAGATCAGGTCCTAATCTCTGAACTTCTAAATGTTACAGTATTTAGAAAAGAGGTCTTTGGATGTGATGAAAGATCTTGAGATGATGAGAAATCCTAGATTATTAGGGTAGGCCCTACATGCAACCACATGTGTCCCTGATGAAATGAAGGCAGATGGAAATTTAATGCAGACAGAAGAAACAAAAGGCAGTGGAACACACAGGTACACATGGAAGTGATGCAGCCACCAGTCAAAGAATATTGGCAGCCACCAGAAGCTGAAAAAGGCAAGGAATAAAATCTCCCCAAAGCCTCTGAGGAAGAAGAGCCCTCTCAACACCTCAATTTTGCCCCACTAAGCTAATTTCACCCTCTGGGGCTCTAGAACTGTAAGAATTTATTTTTCTTTTTTTAAGCCACCAATTTTGTGGTGATTTGTTAGAGCTCATCTAAAACAATGGAACCTAAAACAATGTTCTAACAACTATGTAGTCATGTAAAAATAATACATATTAGCTTTAAAAAATTTGATTTCACTCTTAAACACAACACTTTCTGATGAGATATGTGTGTCTGTTGGGCACACATATCTGTAGCTGACTAAATGACTGTTTTTCAAAGAGTATAAATATAGTGACATGCAATTCCTCATTCCTCATTAAAAGTGATAGTGCATCTAAAATCTACAAGGAACTCAAATGTGCTGAAAGGAAAAAAACAAACAGCCCCATCACAAAGTAGGCAAAAGATATGAATAGACACTTCTCAAAAGAAGACATATGAACATCCAACAGATACGTGAAAAAACATTCAGCCTCGCTAGTCATCAAAGAAATGCAAATTAAAACGACAATGAGATAACCACCTAACTCCAGTCAGAATGGCCATCATCAATAACTCAAAAAACAACAGATGCTGGAGAGGATGCAGGGAAAAGGGAATACTTCTACACAGGTGGTGAGAGTGTAAACTAGTACAGTCTCTGTGGAAAACAGTGTAGCAACTCCTAAAAGTTCTAAAAATCGACCTTCCACATGACCCCGCAATCCCCCTACTAGTAATATACCTGGAAGAACTCAAATCACTCTATAAAAAAGATACCTACACACGAATGTTTATCACAACCTTGTTCACAATAGCAAGAACATGGAACCAACCGTGCTGCCTATCAAAAGAGGACTGGGTTTAAAAAATGTGGTACATATACACAATGGAATATTACGCAGCCAAAAAGAAGAACAAAATCACGAACTTTGCAGCAAACTGGATGGACTTAGAGTCTATAATACTGAGTGATCTTTCACAGAAACAAAGAGTATCACATGTTCTCACTCATAAGTGGATTTTGAACAACAACTGTAATGCTATAAGAAAAGGATCGACAGTAGCAGGAAACAGCGGGGGTGTGGGGCAGTGGGGAGGTAGGATCAGTAGTAGTGGGAAACTGCCTGGGGAAGGAGGGACACACCTCATCAACAAGGGTACCTGCACAATGAATATTTGTATATCTAACCTTGAATTGTACCCCATAATTTAAAAATAAAAAATTTAAGGTTGAAAAAAAAATTTATAGTACCTGGACAAAAACCAAAATTTTAAAAAATAAACATTAAAACTGAATAGAAAATGGTAAGATACAAATGCTTAAACAGCCCTAATGCTTCTTATGTCATTTAACTCTTGATGAAACTGGCAACCTTGAGAATGGCACTCGTACCTAAAATAAAGGTTTTAAATTACTAGACAATATGTTACATAACCCACAGGCAACAGCAAAAGAATAATATGTTTCAAATAATATGGAATCCTCATGTACATATTTAAGCATAATGATTAACACACTCACTTTACAGACCTTCCTTTCCAAGTATGCACAAGGACTCATCTCAGACTTGTCAGTGTTCTTGGTGACAGAAGATACCAGTCTTCAAAGAGACTACAGGTGGAGCTCCAAACCAAATTCATCTTCATGTTACTGGTTTTACAGTAGCCTTCTTCTCAGGAGACATCTTCTTTATCAGGCAATTCCAACTGCAACTGAAAAGAAACATAATTTGTGTACATTCATTATACACAAACTTAATAGATACCAGGTCCTTTGTTATATTTTCCCTTATTTGAACGAGCTCACGCCACATCTTTTTCTACCTAAGAATTTACTTTTGAAATTCAACTTCCCATTTTATATTCCCAATGGGCTCACAGAAAAATCTTCATGATAAAAAGTTTCTCTTTAGCAACACAGTTCCATTTCTGCTCTCATTGCACCCCCATTCCTAGTAATCATCCAGACAGCTGTTTAGCTGACTTGCTACTTGGAGCTTACCTAGCCTCCACTTGATAATCTTGCTAATGGCTGAGATTTTTTTTTCTCCTTCTGATGGCTCTAACAACAGGAACTGGGTTTTTCTTTTTCATTGTGGTAGAACCATGCCTGATATTAATCCATGTGCATAACACTCAATACATCTGCTCAGCTCATGAAGGCATTCTAGCCTTCAAGCTTTCTGCTTCCAGCTTGAACTGCCTTGTGGAGAAGACCTGGTCCCAAAGACATAATGGTCATTGGTGTTCACTGTTCATCTCAGCTGTCACCATCATTCCCTAGTCCACTCCTGTAATTCATTTTGGGTAGAGTGAGACATTTATCGCAACAATATTGAACATCCTACACTCTTACTGAGTGCATCTGGGGTTACAAGTCATTCTAGGCACTGGGAATAGAGCTGTGAGATCCTGGAAATTATATTCTAGTAAAGAATGAAAGACAATAAACAACCCAAACTATATCAGACTGGTAAAGACTATGAAGAGAATAAAAACAGGACCAAGTGATACAGCATAACTGGGTGGTTAGAATGGTTGGTCAGAGAAGAGCCCTTTGAGGAAATGACAACTAAGCTGAGAAATGAATGACAAGACAGAGGCAAAGAGCAGGGTAAAAGAACCCCAGGAAGAGGAAACAGCTGTGCAAAGGTCTTGAGTCAAACAGATGTTTGGATAGTGTAGTTGGAGAGTAGTAAGCAAGGAGGACATTGGGAGATGAAGTCAGATGGGTGGAATCACTCTGTAACCAATCCAGGGTAAGGAGTTTGGATTTCTATTTCAAGTGCCAGGGGATTTCATTTAAAAAATTTTACTCCCAGGAGTGCTTTTTGTCCCTGCTTTTTGTTTTAAAACAATTATTAGCTGTAGAAGAATGCATTGTAGTAGATAAGAATGGATGCCCTACCTGTACTACTATGACTGCCCCTGAAGGTATGGCACTTCTCACAGGAAAACAAGCATGCAAGTGAAATCTGCCTGAAGTCTTCCTCGTATATAGCTCCTCCACAGAGTTCTCCTGGGCCTACTTTTGCTCTTTTCTTCTTTCTTTTTCAGAAATGGGGTCTCACTATGCTGTCCAGGCTGGAGTGCAGTGGCTGTTCATAGGTGAGATCATAGTGCTTGATAGCTTGAACTCCTGGGCTTAAAGTATTCTCTGGCTTAGGTCTGTTTTCTATACACCAATGCTAAATATCAAGTTAAAGTTATCATCTTCTAGGAATCTTTGCAGCCACCCAGAAATGAACAGGTAGAAATAAGCATGCAGGGGGAAAGGAGACCTCACAGTGCAGTGCACAAGAGGTCAGATGGAGGCTGACTTATTCAGAAGAAGTGTTCATGGCCAGATGTGGGCTCCAGAAGGAAAGAGTATATCATTTCCTAGCCTGCTTGGCTTCTAAGGTGAGCTGTGGAAGCCTACTGGCTAACAGAATACTTTCAATGCATAGCCCTCAATCTTTGGGGCAGGGCTAGGTGGTTATGCCCAGAACCTTTTATAGCCTTAATTTCCTGGTGGCATGTACAAAATTGTTCAATTTTTAACTTTTCCAGGTCAGTAAGAAATGAAAAATGTTAATTTTTCACCTTGGCCAAGGTTTGCTTATTATTTCTGATCCCTAAAAAGTTAAAAGTGCTGAGCCTTGTCCCAGATGCCAAAAAAAAAAAAAAAAAAGGAAGCTTATAGAATTTCTGAAACACACACAGAGTCTGGCCAAATATGTATACTTCAATTCATGACTTCAATGTAAGGTTCCATTTACCTCTGATCTATAATAGCATTAACTGTATGTTAAATCAATAATCAGTCCAACTTCTTCATTTTGTTCTTAGATTTTGTTCCAAAGATCTAAAGGGGAAAAGCATTGTTCTGGAGCAAGATTCTTCTCAAGATTCTGTCAGAGAGAATGAAATAAAGAAAAAGCAAATGTGTGCCTAAAATCCTATTTATATTATGCATTTATTCAACCCTGTGACCCCAACATACAATGAGATTCAAAGGAAAGTTTGCACTCTTTCAGAATGGAGATGGTAGATCATAATCCATTCTTCCAGAGTGATCAGAAGGAAAACAAGAGGCTCACTTCAATATATTTATTTGTGTTTATTTGTTTCACATTGGTCTTTTCAAAAGATGGTCAAGTCCCAGAAGGCAGGGACCACATACATTTTATCTACAAGTTCAGCACCTATCATTTAGTGCTTATTAATATTTCTTAAATGTCTATTATTATGAAGGATGGATTTTATTGCTAAACATTCTTCTACATATGTGGCTCATCTCTAGACTTTGAAATCCACTCCATTAACTTCCTGCTTCAAGTGCCTGCCACATACTTTTTAAAAAATTGACTTTAGTTCATAGAGCAGTTTTAGGTCACAAAAAACTGAATTAAAAGGACAGAGTTCGTGACCCGCTCGGCCAGCGAGACCTCATCTCTACAATAAATCAAAAAATCAGCCGGGTGTGGTAGCACATGCCTGTAATTCTGGCTACTCGGAAGGCTGCGGCGGAAAGATTCCGGAGCCCAGCAGGCAAGGCTGCGGTGGCCGGGAGCGGCCACTGCACTCCAGTCTGGGCGACCGAGTGAGACTCCAACTCAAAAAAATAAATTAATTAGAAATTTAAAAAGGACAGATAGTTCCCACATTTACTTTCCCTCTCCTACTCCAAAAGCCTCCCCCAACATCAACATTCCACACCAATGTGGTCCATGTGTTACAACTGATGAACTAACTCTGACACATCATTATCAACCAAAGTCTGTAGTTTACATTATGCATGGTTCAATCTTTGTGTTGTATTATACATTTTATGTACATATTATGTTAGGTATATTTTGCTCTCCAAAAAAACAAGAGAAAGAGTTGCGTTTAAGCTTTAAAACTTCCTTTTCTGAGCCTGTCTCATCATCTATAATATTTGTTATTAATTGTAATCATCTGTCCTCTGAGCTTAGCCCAGATTAAGCACACAATAGGAGATTTAGTCCTACTGCTACTCATCAGCAAAAGAAAGGTGTAAAGATTATCTAAGATACATAAAAATCAACTCCAAATGAAAGACCTAAACATAAAGCCTCGACTATTAGAACCTTAGAAAATGCAAGAGACACTCTAATGGAAATTGGAACTGGCAACCAATTCCTGATCAAAACCCCAAGTGCCCATGCCGTAGAGATAAGATAGACAAATGGTACCTCATCAAACTGAAAAGCTTCTGCAAAGTAAGAGAAGCCATCAAGAACATGGGGAAACAGGTGACAGAATGGGAAAAAAATATTTGCCAACTGTATAACGGACAAAAGCCTAACATCCAGGATCTACAAGGAACTCAAACGTGCCAAAAAGACAAAAACTAACAGCCCCATTACAAAGTGGGCAAAAGACATGAATAGACACTTCTCAAAAGAAGATATACAAGTAGCCAACAGATGCACGGAAAAGTGCTCAGTCTTGCTAATCATCAGAGAAATGCAAATCAAAACCACACTGAGATACCACCTAACCCCAGTAAGAATGACCATCATTAATAAAACAAACAACAACAGATGCTGGCAAGGATGTGAGAAAAAGAAATGCTTCCACACTGCTGGTGGGAATGCAAACTAGTGCAACGTCTTTGGAAGACAGTGTGGCAATTTCTGAAACAACTAGACACTGACCTTCCATGTGACCCAGAAATCCCCCTACTGGAAACTCAAATCATTCTACAAAAAATATATTAGCACATGCATGTTTACTACAGCACTATTCACCATAGCAAAAACATAGAATAAACCATGCTGCCAATCAAAACTGAACTGGATAAAAAAAAATGTGGTATGTATACACAATGGAATATTACAGAGCCTAAAGAAGGACAAATATATGGACTTCACAGCAACTTGGATGGATTTAGACTTTATCACAGAAACAAAGAACAGAGTAG
>NW_006952174.1:2159-5748 GCF_000164805.1 Carlito syrichta | reverse complement strand
AAAACATTAGAAAGTAGCTAGGCATGGTGCTGCTCTCCTGTGGTACCAGTTGTACCAATTGCTTGGCAGGCTAAGGTGGGAGGGTCACTTAAATGACTGTAGTGAGTTAAGATTGCACTACTGCACTCTAGCATGGGTGACAGAGTAAGACTTTGTCTCAAGAAAAATAAGAGAAAATTAAATGTAAATGGACAGTGAACACACCCAGTACTCAGTTCTTGGTTTCTGAATACTGTTCACTAATAAAAGGAGCCAGAGTTCCATGGAGAAATTCTGAGACTAGAGTAGGAAATAGACAAGATCAACCAGGAGCATCTTGTAGGCTTTGTTGTGCTAGAATGTAAAGAAGTGCTTATTTATTTATTTATTTATCTATTTTTTGAGTTGGAGTCTCACTCTGTACCCAGGCTGTAGTGCAGTGTCATGCTCACAGTCACCCCAGCATCGACTGGGGTGATCCTTCTGCCTCAGCCTTCCAAGTATCAGGAACTACAGGTGCATGGTACCACACCTGGCTAATTTTTTTTTTCATTGTAGAGACGAGGTGTCACTATGTTGCCCAGGCTGGTCTTGAACCCGTGGGCTCAGACAATCCCCTCACCTTGGTCTCCCAAAGTATTGGGATTTCAGGCTTGAGCCACTGTGCCTGGCCAAAAAGTGCTTCTAAATAAATAAGCAAATAAAAGTCACAGGAATACAAGAGCCAACTTGAAAGAACTCCCTAACTCCATATTACTAGATTATAACACAAAGTATAAACTCAATATTCACAAGCCCATACTAATGCAACAGTAATTGAATAAATGAGGGAAAAAACCAAATATTTCACACAGAATTTCAATTAATTTACAGAGGTTTACCGCACTCTCCTTTCCCCACCAAGGAAATGATGCTTATTTCCACAAATCTTGAATGTGGACCAAAGTGGATGATACTCCCAAAGAATATGGAAAGGGGATGGAAAATAACTTTACTGTGGAAAAACCCAATAGACGCCACCTTGGCCAGATGATCAAGGTCAACATTAATAGTGGTAGGTCATGCTGATAGTGTGTACCCCTAATATGAAGTAATGAGAAAGACCCTTCACCTTTGTGGTCTTACACAGAGAGACAGATCCAGACAGATCCTCGCTGAAGGACACTCCACAATATACCTGACCAGCACTCCTCAGAACTATGACATTAAACACAAGGAAATCTGAGAAACCATCACAGGCCAGAGGACACTAGGAGACATGACTACCAAATGTAATGTGTCCCAGATGGGTCCTAGAGCAGAAAAAGAACATGAGGGAAACATAGTGAAATCCATATAAGCTGCGGAGTTTAGTTTATATTGGTTCCTTCGTTGTGGCAAATGTACCAAAGTAACGTAAGAAGGTGTCAACAGGGCAAACTGGGTGGAAGATACACAGAAACAAAATAATTTAAAGCATTCTAAAATTAAAACTTTATTTAGACTGGGTGCAGTGGAAATCTGTAATCTCTGGAAATTTGGAATCATTCTTGTTTTTGTTGCTACTGTTTTTACAAGCCAACAAATACAGATCCTTCTCTTTTTCCTTTCTGTCTCCCCAGGTCCCAAGTCTCTTTCTTAGTGCCCTGTGCTATCCCGCACCTGCGCCTCCTGATTCCCCTTCCCTTGGAAATGGTAGTCCTCAAACTCCAAACTGGAATTGCAAGGGTTTATCCAACTCCTTGTCTACTGTGGCTAAAGCTGTGAGTGCCAGCTTTAAACCTGAAAGTTTCAGGAACTTTTCAATGCCATTCCCCAGCTCTTCTCAGAAATGGACTCCTCTGCATTGTGGTTTTTTTCCTTCCTTCCTTTCTTCCTTCTCTCTTCCACCCTTTTCTCCACTTAAAATGTAGCTATGTCCCTGCTGTGTGTGTGGCACATGCTACACCTGGGTACCTGATGGAGATGGAGGCTGTCCTGGTCCCTGCACTCATACATCCTAGGTCTAGAGATGAAGAGAATCTATACCCAGGTACTTGTCCTGTGGCAAGTGTTGTGATAGGAAGTGTGGGCGACCTTAGAAAGGGATCCCAGGTCAACTTGGAGGATCGGGGGGGCTTACCAGAGGGGTTGTGTAAACCCAGGTCTGGAGGATGAGAAGACAGGCTAGGGAAAAGCTGGGCATCTGCAAGTGGAGTGGGGGCTTGTGCACAAGCTGCAGATGAGGGAAGGGGAAGAAAGGCAGCAGAGCCAGATCACTGAGACCCTCATGGACCCTCTGAAGGCATCTGAGCTCTATCCTCATGGCAGTGGGAAGCCATCAAGGAATTTTATGGTTTTTTTTTAAAATTTATTTTACTTTATTTTATTTTATTATGAAGGTGTGGACTAGGCTCAGTGGCTCAGTCTGAAATCCCAGCACTTTGGGAGATCTAGGCGAGTGGATTGCCTGAGCCCATGGGTTCGAGACCCGCCCGGACAACTTGGCAAGACCTCATCTCTACAACAAATAAAAAATTAGCCAGGCAGGGTAGTGTGTGCCTGTAGTTCCAGCTACTTGGAAGGCTGAGGTGAAAGGATCACCTGAGCCCAGCAGGTTGATACTGGGGTGGCCGTGAGCATGCCACTGCACTCCAGCGTGGGTGATGGAATGAGACTCCAACTCAAAAAAAAAAAATAAAGGTTTGGAGTATAAGTCAGGATTAATGACAAAATTAATGTATGCATAGGTGAAGTTTGGGCCTCCAACTTGTCCTCACTTGCCCTGGTTTAGGATCAGGTCCCCTTTGTGTTGTTCCATGCCCTTCCCCTTCTGAAAGTGTCCCTGAAAGTGTCCCATGACTGCCAAGCCCTCCCTTCCACTACAGTGATTAATGTTCTGGTCTCACGTATGATTGAGAACATGTGGCATTTGGTTCTTTGTTTCTGTGATAGATTGCTAAGAACGATTGTCTCCAATTCCATTCAATTTGTTGAGAAGTCCATGATTTTGTCCTTTTTATGGCTGTGTAATATTTCATTAGATTTTTTTAGTTTAAAAAATATAGTTTATTTAGAAAGTAAATTGGAGAGACAGAGAGAGAAAGAGGAGAGTCACCTCCCCAAGGTAGGGAAAGGGGTCAAAGCCAGGAAACATGGCGACAACCATAGCTCAAGGAACACATGGCCACACCTGAGTCTGGTAAGGCAAAGGCCTCCAGTGGGAATATTAAACAGGGATAGGCCTGAGCAGGTTTGCATTGAGGAGTGTTCCCTGCCTAGGATTGGAAAGCAACTTGGAGGTGGATCAAGAGCCTGGGAGATTTCAGGGCTTGGTGGGTAGGTGCCTGTAGTCCCTATGACTTGAGAGGCCAAGGTGGGAGGATCATTTGAGTCTAGGAGTTCAAGACAGCCTGGATAACATAGTGAGATCTCATTTCTATCTATCTATTTATCTATCTATATATCTGCTATCATCTGTCTATCTATCTATCTAAAATATACATATAAACATGTAAATTTGAAACCCTGAGAGGCTTAGTTAGAGTAGGCTACCTGTGATGGGTGCTTGAATTGATATCTTCACTAGTTATTGGCCTGATTTTTCATCATTTTGCATAGACACACTAGTTATCAAACACACACACAGAAG
>NW_006952174.1:0-1422 GCF_000164805.1 Carlito syrichta | reverse complement strand
CCCAGAACTGGGGCATCAGTACGAAGGAGTTAAGAAAAGAAGGGGTTGGGAGACAGGCTTTACTACAGGGAGAACAACTTAGACCAACCCTTGAGGTGGGAAACAATGTGTCACATTTTAGGAACTGAAGATAGTTGGGGTGGTGGGCTGGCAATCTGCCTTTGAGACATCACTTAGTGCACAGGTAAACAAGCACACACAAAACTAAAACTTCACATAAATGAGATCATAGTATACATACTGTTCCTAACCTATTTTGTTTTCACTTAGTATAAATGATCAATAAACAAGGATTTTTTAAAATTCAGTTTTGGGGAGAGTAAGAGACATATTCTGGTAGCTGACAGAAATGTTGATTGGTATAAATTCCCCGGAGTGAAATTTTTCAATTAATGTTGCCCCTGACACCCAGTGAGTCCAACGGGGACAGCACAGTGGCAGAGACGCAGAACAATAATAATATCCAGAGACAGTGGATGTTATTGGAGACTTACAGGGTGTCCTGGGTGACTCACTGGACAGGACAAAACCCACTAATGCTTGTTGTAAGCATGCTGGTTATAGAGTGACTTTCACATAGCAGCCTGTACCTAGCAACAACTACACAGCTTCAAAGGGCCTGGGTTCCTTGTGCCATGTGTGGCAGGCTGGGTAAGGCTGGAGTCCTGGGTTGGTAAACAGAATTAAACACACAGTACTGAATTCAGAAAGACAGATTTATTAAAGTGAGGATACATTGTGAAGGGAACGACTGGCTAAACAGCAGAGAGAATGTCTGCTATCTGCAGAGGCAGGGGCTAGAGGGTTGTTTTTATAGGAGGGATGTCAGGGTTTAGTGGGCCAGGAATTGTCTTTGGGAAAAGTCTCCAAAAGAAAATTTCCAGAGATTTCTGAAGAGTCTGGTTGATTGTGGTGTTTGGTTTCTTTAAGATGTGGTTAGTAAACAGCATTAGTTAACAAGCACCAAATGGTTAACTGGTTTTTGTTTATTGTATATGTTTTACAACTGACAAACCAGCTTCACAGCTTTTGCTGTTATCAGTAAGTGTCTTTGTAACATTTGTAACATCTCATCCTGAGATTTCCTTCCTGTGTTGTCTGGGCTGGTCTCAAACTCCTGACCTCCAGCAATCCTCCCACCTCAGCCTCTCAAAGTGCTAGGATTAGAGGCATGAGCCAGGGGGCCCAGGAGGGAAAATAATTCTTTTTTGGGGGGAGGGTGGAAAGGTCTTTGCTCTGCTTCTCAGACCTGGAGTGTGCAGTGGTGCAACCATGGCTCATTGTAGCCTCGAGCTCCTGGGCTCAAGCAATCCTCTAGCCTCAGCCCCTAAAGTAGGAAGACTACAGGTGTGCGCCTCCAAACCCGACTAATTTTTATTTTTTTGTAGAGATGAGAGTTTGGCCATATTGCCCAGAATGGAG
>NW_006952173.1:0-741 GCF_000164805.1 Carlito syrichta | reverse complement strand
TTGAAATTGGTAATCAGCTCACACTTTTTTCTTAAAATACACTCATTTAACAATTATTTATCATAATAGTTTCAAAAGATTAAAGTTTTCAAAAATTAAAAGTCACTATGTCAAAATCAAAGAAAATACCAGTTATCTGTTTATTTGTTATCTGTTTATTTGTTGTATGTGTTATTCTCATGAGGTTTAATGATCTACCAAGTTCTTTAATAGAGCCAATAAAATTGAAATAAAACAAAATAAAATATTTATTATCATTACAATAGAATATTTCAATATTTGTCCACCCTAGGAGTCTTGGTTCAAGTGATACATTTAATTATGAATTGATCAAATTGGTTTTATTTTTTATTTAACTTTTTAGTAATAAATTCTCCTTTCATACTGCCCTCCATCTGCTCACCTTCTATGCCGCCACAGGTAATTAATCACTATTGTTAATGTCTTGCTTGTGCCTAAAGAAAATTTGAAGACACATGCAAGCCAGTAAAGATAGTTTTTCCCCCTCATTTAATTTTTACACTCTGTAAAATATAAGGAATATCTATCTTCTACTTTCTGGTTTCATTTAATCTACCCTGGAAATACATCTTTATGAAAATACAAAAAGCTGTCCTTTCTTTTTTACATTTGCACAGTATTCTGTAGCTATATATCAAATCTACCTATCATTAATTTAATCAGTTTTCTATTGATAGAAATTTAGATTTTCTGTCTACTAAAGATATTTAAAATTGCTGA
>NW_006952172.1:0-763 GCF_000164805.1 Carlito syrichta | reverse complement strand
CCTGCATGATCAAGATTTGTATATCTAACCCTGAAATGTACCCTGCAGCTTATAATAAAAATTAAAAGATATATGTATGTAAATAAATATATAAATAAATGAAAGTTGTAAAGCATGCAACTGACTTTGTTTTATTTTACTTTTTAAATTTTTTTATTTTAAACATGGGTACAATTCAGCGTTGGGTATACAAATGTTCATCATGCAAGGAATGATATTAAACTAAGTATTAAACTAAGTATACTACTTCAATGATAACTTCTTTCCCCATTAATGCGGTAGAATACATGGTATAATTCTTCTTTCATCTTTGACAACTAGTATGTTTCTCACATAAATGGTGAATGTTTTATTCTGCAGAAATTATAACTTGCTGAGATTCCAGATGCATATCATCCTTAGATAACTAAACCTTGAGCAACTGTGAACCTAAGTGCTCTTTGAAGACAAAATGCATAATAAATCTTAACATTTTTAGAACAAAATAAGTATTACAATTTAATACATCGTTTTCCTTTCTTAAAAATTGAGCATTTTTTTGTTACCCTCTATATTTTCTGCTAATTAATTCTGATTAAATGCTATAGATATGCCATCCTTAGAGAAAAGTTTCCTCTACACTCTTGAAGGAAATATAAAGTCACATTCCCCTAATGTTTTAAACCAATTTATATTCTTCAAAGTGTATTTCCATTGAATCACCTAGTATTTTCTCTACCTAAGACATAATGCTGTACTCTGCAAGAAAGTCTTAGATTAATCG
>NW_006952171.1:1876-2630 GCF_000164805.1 Carlito syrichta | reverse complement strand
ACGACCCTAGGTAATTTCTGGACATCTGCATATTTCCATACAGTTTTTGGATCCACATCATGAGTGAAAATCAGGGCATCTTGCTGAGAACGAAAAGGAAATCTGGTTCTAGTTCTCATTCGCCAGAATCTACAAGGCCGCTTGATAAGGTTTAGTCAGCAATCTGGGCTTCAGGGTCCCTACATTTTTCAGAGCTACTAGCTCCGTAGATACCCTTTATCTGTCATTACAGAACCCCTGGAACATTCTAATCTCTTGATAGTTGTAATCGTGGATCTGGCCCAAATATCATTTTGCATCTTACGAACATCTAGGACCAAAATCAGGTACCCGAGGAATTAAAAGGCATATTGGTACAAAATCCCACTATTCAGGTTACTTCAAACTATAGAAATTTTTGTGGTCCGCCAGTTGGGAATTGGGTCTTTGGGTTTAGGAGTTTCCACATTTTGAAGAGCTCTTGTTAAGGGGAACCAGGAATCTTGGATTCCAGTTCTCCAATAATCTTATGGAAGTCATTCTATTGATATCCATAGAACTGGAATTCTAGTTCAACAGGAAATATTTCATCGCCTTGCTGAGAAGCAGGAATTTAGGTAATGGGAGTCCTCATACACAGGAAAGTACACGGTCTCTTGCTAAGGAAGAATAGGAATTTTGTTTGCACGAGCCCTCAGCCCAAAAGTCCACAGAGGGTTTTACTAAGAGGTAACCATGAATCAGGTTTTTAATGTAGTAATCTGGGTAGTGGGAA
>NW_006952171.1:0-900 GCF_000164805.1 Carlito syrichta | reverse complement strand
CAGTTGATATCCAAACAACATGAATTCTACCTCATCACGAAATATCCCCGTGTCTTGCTGAGAATGAAGCAGGAATCTGGGTAATCCTCATTTACAGGAAACTCATGACTCTTGCGAAGGATTTATATGGAATCTGGGCTACATGGATCCAAAATACCGAAAATCAGCAGTGCAACTTGCTAAGGGCTTAACAAGATCAGGGCTTCGAGCACCTCTAATGATTTAGAACTATTTGTTATGTGGATATTCCGAATCAATCATTCCTGGACTCCAGCAACACTCTGGTACTCTTGATAGTTGCGAACGAGAATCTGGCACTACAAATTCATTTAGATACTCGGAAACTCTGACTCCAAATCCAGCACACAGGAAATTCTCTCGGATTTTTTGTATGTAAGCCCTGACCTCAGTGTCACCTCATAATCCAGAAACTTCAGTGGCTCCACTGTTCGTTATTAGGACTTTGGGTTTAAGTGTTCCATTTTTTTAGGAGGTATTATTGGGTGGGAACCAGTAATCGTAGATTCCACGTCCCCAGGACTATTCTTGTCATCTTTCTATGGGTATACAAGAGTTTGGACTTCCAGGTCAGCAGGAAACATCTCGTCGTTTTGCTTAGAACTGTGTCACTGGGTCACTGTGTCCACTGAAAGTTTCTACATGCTTTACTAAAGAGGAACCAGGAAACTCGGTTTCCACGTAACTTTCAAACATCTGGGCATTTGCTAAATTATCCGTGGCTTAAGGCAGTGCTAATACATAGGAATCGACAGGGACTTTGGCAAATGCTAATCTGGGAGTCCTGGTTCTTATATTATTCAGAGCAACGTCCTATATGCATACCCTAAATCGGGCAATGTCGTTCCCCAAGGAACGTTTTGCACCTCTTGATAGTTGTAA
>NW_006952170.1:0-5220 GCF_000164805.1 Carlito syrichta | reverse complement strand
AAACTGAATTTGAAGTATTACAGTGCTATAAGAAAGGGATTGGCAGTAGTGGGAGACGGCTAGGGGAAAGAGGGGCATACCTCATTAACAAGGGTACCTGCATGATCAATGTTTATGTACTTAACCCTGAAATGTACTCCACATCTTTAGAATAAAAATGAAAAAAAATTTAAGAAATTTGTTAAAACAAAAACATTTAGATGATAACAATAGAATCTGTTTCACAAAATTATTGTTGTAGTAATTTAAGTGATACATGTAAAGCAATCACAGGTTATATACTACTTATTCAGTGATGTTTCTTTTATTATCATTACTTCCTATTCTAGCCACAGGTAACTAATCAGTTCATTATTGCTAAAATGTATTTTTTAATCAATGTTCTAATTCCAGAGAGTAGAACATTTATATTTTTCAAATGTCACTCATATGCAAATGTGCTATTTCTCACATGTCAAGTGTCTTTTTTCTTTTTTTTCAGTTGGAGTCTCACTCTGTCGCCCGGACTGGAGTGCAGTGGCCGCTGCCAGCCACCGCAGCCTCAACCTGCTGGACTCCGGCAATCCTTCCCCCTCAGCCTTCCGAGTAGCCGGAATTACAGGCGTGCACTACCACGCCCGGCTAATTTTTTGATTTATTGTAGAGATGAGGTCTCGCTGCCCAGGAGGGTTTCAAACCTGCGGGCTCAGGCAATCCACTCACCTCAGCCTCCCAAAGGCGCGGGATTACAGTCTGAGCCACCGAGCCCGGCTAAGTGTCTTTTTTTCTTTCTCAGAAAATTCCCAACAGCAGTTAAATAAAAATTACCAAGCCTTCCATATTCTTCCTATTGCTTACATTATGAACCTTGAGAAAGATAAATTAGATGAAAATATTGCCTCCTGATTTGTTCTTTTAACTAAAAAATGGAATAGTAAAAATATTAGTAGTTATTCTTTTATTTCTATGTCTGTGTATTTATATCTATCTTCTATCTACCGATCTATCATCTATCTATCTATCATACATATTGAGAGAGGACATGCCTGTACATATATATAATATATATATACATATGACCCATATCTATCCATTTCTATATTTAGCACATTTCAGTTTCATTCCATTTTCCCAGTAGTTCCCTGGATTCAGAAAATTACATTTCAAGTAAATACGTAGTAGAAATTCTGCCTTCAATTTTAATTGTTATTTTTTTCTAACAATAATGATTTACAGCTGTTTAAATAGCTATGTTTCTACTGTATAAAGTGCACTGTGGTGTATTTGCTTATCCTGTGCCTCGTTTTCAAAATACGGTCCACAGAACATAATCCCTTCTAAAGGAGTGGGCCTAAGCAGAGAGGATGCACTGCCTGACCTCCCCTCCTTAACCTTAGTGGTTTGGACTGCAAGGAGTCTCGTCTCAGGTAAACTGATCGGAAAGTTTCCAGAAATGGTGAATGGGAAACTAATATAGAGTTGGCAGCGAAGCAAGCCAAAGTCCTGTGTGAATAAACATCGTGGGCAGGAGGAAGACGTTATTGAAAACGTCCTGAACATACTGAATACTGTAGTCATGGGCTTTGGCGACTGTGATGAGATGTGCTGTCCCAAGAGTCCCAGCCATCTGCTTCCTCTGAAGCCAGGTTGATGGACTTGCTGATTTGTTTCAAGATGTGCTAGGTCAGTGCTTCCTTCTTGTTTTGTAAGGCTAGGATTTCTCTCAATTCGCTAGGATTTCTCTCAATTCACACCTTTTTTTAAAAAATGTCCTTTTCTAACTACGTGCAATGTAGTTATGGCAATATATTTTAAAGTTATGAATAATAAGTAACAAGATTGAACACATACAAGGAAAATGAGGAGTATAAAAAGTACATATACTTAGAAAACCAAAAGGTATTTTTCTGTAGAACATGTATATTTGTATAACAATTGACGTACATTCAGTATGACTGTAGAGATTCAGTATTAGATCACAGAGGGGATTTAGGGAACACTGCAAAATTACTGGTCCATTGACAGATTGCTTCATATCGTTTAATATTTTAAAATGTTAAAACTTCAAATAAAAAAATTGTATTCAGGAGACATGCTAAAGCCCCCAGAATGATTGTATTATTATTGTAGCAAGCATAAAAAGTCCTGAGCATAAAAACTTGCAGTGAACTCAGATAACTTGGGACTATTTTATTTGATTCTTAAAGACATTTTCATAGTATGAAGCAAAGGCCATGGCCACCTTATTGAATAGAATTATTAATTGACTTTTAATATAACTATTGGGCAATTCTAGTTGATTTACATTTGTCTCCAAAATTGAGTTTAATACTATTTATTTATTGTCTACTTTAAGATGTACTTAGCACCACTTTCAATAGCAAAATTCTATACCAAATATTTTCTTAATATGAATACATAATATTGTGTCTATGTGAGCATGGTTTGATCTCTAATAGATTTTTTCTTCTTCTTCCTCCCAAGTCTTCAAAAAGACTCTGAATTCTTTTGTGGCAGTTTTTCTTCTTTTTTTAATTTTTAATTTTAAATATGTGGGGTACAATTCAGGGTTAGGTATGCAAATGTTCATTATATAGGTACCCTTTCTGATGAGGTGTTATTTGCTGTGGTCATGATGAAGTACTAGATGCTTGAATGTTGTTAGATCATTCATGAGAAATATAGTTCCAAAAATCTCTCAGAGAAAATAAAAACTGTGTTGAGTTTATGATGGAAGATACCCTGTGAGTTGAGACCCCTTGAGGAAGTGCCATGTTAAAGTTACTATGTGTCAGCTGTTGAGTGCTGTGCTGTGTTTTAGCAGAGTGTATCTGCCATGGCAACCCTCAACCATCCAGGGGAAGAGCCCTGTCAGCAGGGAAATTACTGACACTAAAGAGGCCTGAAACAGAAAGGTTAGGGAACCAAAGAGAACTGGTAGAATTGGGATATTTATGCAATAAGGGCTTGGGATTTCTTAAGATGCACATTTTGAAATATGAAAGCATGACCATATTTAAGTAAGCTATTCTTTTTTAAGATTTTGACAATGTATCAAAATCCTTTCTTCCTTACTAGGATACTTCTTTGTCAAATGCAGTTGAGATCAGTTAGTACTTGATGCTAAGGAAAATTAAAAGTAAATCATTTACATGTCTTTATTCCTAGATTTTAGCTACAGGGTTGTGATGTTAATGAAAAGATTTTATAAACTAATCTTATCCTTACTGTTTTTTCACAATTAGTTCCCTTTTTCCAAAAACCAAAGCAATTGCAATGGGAAAATGAACTTCAATATAAAATCTTCTAGTTATGCTCTTATATTAGCATTTATATTTCCTAAAAATTTAGGTGTTGGAATAGTTAAGTGTAGGAAACATAATGTCACTTATGCTTGAAAGGAAGCTCTCTTGAGTCACTGTAACAATACATCAATAATTAATTGAAATTTTCCATTATGTTTTCAACCATGGCACAGTTGTTTTGGTTTATGAGACACAAATAAATGTTTTAAGAACATTTAAGTCTAAAATATTAAAACCCATGACAGAAGCAAATATGATTACCACTGCACATAGTATATAATATTGCGCTTCTCAGGGTTTTGTGGTGCTACAATTGGTTTCTGTTGATAGAGGAATTATAAATGTGAACTGTCAGAAGGCAATACACAGGCTTATTTCTCTTATTTGATACTATCTCTATAAACATTAGATGTTAAAGCAATTTTTAATGGCAATATAAAGAGTAAGTATCTATATTTACTCGATAGGATTTGTTTAGTCTCCAAATTGGAACTCCAAGCAGGGTAATTAAATAGAATAGATAGCTAAAGTTGATTTTTTCTTCTTCTTTTTCCCTATCTTATGATTTATTTATTTTGCCTTTTAGTGTGGAAATCTTATTTTAGTGTGGTATGCTTTAAGAGTATCTAACATGTCCCTAAGATCATAAAAGGAAATACAAAGGGACCGATAGAGTGTAAAATTGCACTGTTGTGGTAACTACATTTCAGGATGCTACAGATTTGAGAATTCTTGATGGATTTGCTGCCTTTGCCCTGATACAATGTTTGGGTGTCCACGTTTTAATATCCTACTAAAGGAAGTAACTGGTACCCTGGCACTTTAACTCACCCTCAGGGTCATATTAGAGTCATATCTTACATTAACATTTCTCTTATAATACTTGTCTCACATCTGCTAATGGCATGGAGAGTTGGTTGGGCTGCACTGAATGAAGTGTGTTCACCCTTCGGGCAAGCAAGCACCTCAGAGCGCAGTGGTGCTCAGGCAGAAGCTTTAGGGTTGTGCTGCAAACTGGCTCTTTTTCAAATCCTGTGTGATGGACAGCCAGAAGTCAAACAGGAAATATTCCACAGCTATCAGACAGAAGGGAATTACCTTTTAAACTCTATGACTAACAATTAGAGTACCATCTCCTGTTTTGAATAGATATATTTTGAGTAAGTTTTTTCTGGGTTAACGGATGTGTTTAATAATGCAAGAAAAAAATGAATATGAAGCAATTGGCTCTTGTTGGGAGCCAACATCTACAGCTATACAGTTGAGGCCTATGAAGGCCCATGATGGAGATCTACTTTTGACACAAAAGCATCAGTGACACCTATAGTGTTGATATATGACTAGTGACCAGTTTGTATATATGACATAAAAACTTATATTTTCTAGAAACAAACTTTTTACACTGTTAGACTAAAATCTCGGGTAAGGCCTTACAGCAGAAACATTCTGTGCTTTAAGTTTCCATTTCTCTCTGACTCTCTGAGCCATTCTTAAGTTTCTGCTTCCCAGAAATAACCATGTAGCTTTTATTCCTGTAAGCCAAAATTGCTTTAATAGTTTTGTTTTCTTGCCTCTAGCCTGGCAGATTGTTCCTAGTTTCATTAAGTACTGAAACTCTTAGCCTGCCTCCGCCCCTAGCCATCATCATGGCAACTGTGATTTTTCTTGTCCAAAAGTGTGACAACTACTATTTGATTAATTGACTTAGATCAAATTTTCTATCAGAAGTTTAGAAATATATATACACACAGTTCAGTTATCTACATTTAACACTATGTGAACCTGTGCTTGTTATTTCACTTCCTTCTGCTTGGAATTTGCCCTCTAATATGCCTGTGTATGGTAGTAATAAAACCCAGTTACAGGCCTGTTGGAGAGTAAAACCAAAATACTCTTACTTATTTCTGGATATACTTTTGCACTTTGGATTCTGCTT
>NW_006952169.1:0-843 GCF_000164805.1 Carlito syrichta | reverse complement strand
GAAGCAGCGAGGCACCGGGCGCCCGGGAAACCCTTGCTGCGTTCGCGCAGCCGTCTTCGGGGAGGCACGCACGACTCCTAACGCGTGCCCGGGGCCGTGATTTGCTTTTCCTGCCTGCTGGGGGCTTCCCTGGCGCTGGTCCTGATGTTAGAGGCTTGACTGAGCCTGGGGGTTCGAGACTAGCCTGGGCAACTGGGTGAGACCTCGGCTCCTCAGTTAAAAACAAAAAAACAGGCCAGGCACCCTGGCTCAGCCTGTAATCCCAGCACTTTGGGAGGCAGAGTCAGTGAACTGCCTGAGCCCGAAGGTTCAAGACCCGCCTGGGCAACTTGGCGAGACCTCATCTCTACAATAAATCAAAAACTAGCCGGGTGTGGTAGCGCGCGCCTGTAGTTCCAGCTACTTGGAAGGCTGAGGCGGAAGGATCGCCGGAGCCCAGCGGGTCGAGGCTGCAGTGGCTGGGAGGAACCACTGCACTCCAGTCTGGGTGACAGAGTGCAACTCCAACTCAAAAAAAAAAAAAAAAAAACAAGACAAAAACGAAAAAACTAGACTGGCGTGGTAGCGCCTGCCTGTAGTTTCAACTACTTAGAAGGCTGGGGCTGAAAGATCGCCTGAGCCCGGCAGGTCGAGGCTGTGGTGGCCGTGAGTGTGCCACTGCCACTACAGCCTGGGAGATAAAGTGATACTCCAATTCAAAAAACAAAAAAAAGAAAAGAATACGTTTCCCTCCATTCTGGGCAATATGGCCAAACTCTCATCTCTACAAAAAAATAAAAATTAGTCGGGTTTGGAGGCGCACACCTGTAGTCTTCCTACTTTAGGGGCTGAGGCTAGGGGATT
>NW_006952168.1:0-777 GCF_000164805.1 Carlito syrichta | reverse complement strand
TTTGCAAGGGTCTGAAAATATAAAGATGGATGAATCCAGTTCCTGTCTTGAGATACTTACTGATGAATTAAATAAAATATTAACAATGCCTAAGAGCATGGATATCAAGTTGGGCATCAAGTTACCTCAGATACCACAGGAAATGCACAGGGATGCTGCAAAATATTTTACAATTTATGGGGAACACAGCAACATCTACTGGCTATTACATGTACTACATTCAATTTGTGTGTGTGTGTGTGTGTGTGTGTGTGTGTGTGTGTGTGTGTGTGTGTGTGTTTCTATTGACTACTAACTTAATAGGACATAATTACTTCTGGAGTGACCCACTTAACTGACATGGAGTTATTTTGACCTAGGATATTATAAAAAATTACCAAGAACAGATAAAGTTTGGGGATCTCTGGCCTGAGGAAGACAGTTTGATATTTTTATCAAAGCAATTTTAAGAACCCCAAAATAAAGTTGATCTAGGGAACTCTTGAAGTGATATCTAGTTGAGTACACAGAAATACTTGTGTGCTTTACTCACAATGTTGTTAAAATAAATCTCATTTAAATGAGATTGAGTGACTTAAGAATAATAGTTAATTGAATTCAAAGATAAAAGGTTTTTAGGAAATATGTCAAAACATTTTCCTTTAGTGACCTAATAACATGGTTTGGCTTATGTCTAAATAATAAAAACATCATGGGCTATCAGTCTTATTAATTTGAAGATGGCATTTTTGACACTTTAATCTAATGCTCTTAACCTTAGGCAAAATGAACACACTG
>NW_006952167.1:0-6194 GCF_000164805.1 Carlito syrichta | reverse complement strand
AAATAAATAAAAGCAGTACCTCTATTTCTTGCTCTTTCATCCCAAGTCCCAGTCAGGACTAACAACAATACTAAGAATAGATATGAATCTCTCATGAGTATAAATCTAATGCTTCTGGAAGGAACCAAGAAGCTGGTTGGTTAGGTCTGTAACAAATCAATACTTAGCACACCCCCTGGGTTCATTTTCTAACTAGACAGAAATCCCCTCAATTGTCTTCAACTTGTTTTTAGCCACAAAACCTGGAACACCAGAGACAAACTGAGAAATAGGCAGAGACAAAGACCTAGAAAGAGATCAAAAGAAGAATCTCTATCAAAAGAAGCAGAGAAACAACTGACATCCCAAGTCCACTTCACTACTACTACCAATACCACAAAAAGCCTCTAGAGAGTGGAAGGGAGGGTGCTAGTGAGCAAAGAAGGGTAGAAAAGTAAAAAGACAAAAAAAAAGGCCTCTAGAAAAGCTGAGCCTGGCTGGGAACAGTAGCTTGAGACCATGAGTTTCAGATCAACTTGAGCAACAGAGCAAGGCCTCATCTCTACAAAAAAAATTTAAAAAGAAAATTATCCAGGTGTGGTGGTGCATCCCTGTAGTCCAAGCTACTTGGGTGACTAAGGCAGGAGGATGGTTGGAGCCCAGGAGTTCGAGGCTGCCGTGAGCTGTGACTCTGCCAATGCACTCCAGCCTGAGCAACAGAGTGAGTCCCTGTCCAGCATGGCAGCCACTAGCTGTGCCTGGCTATTCAATCAAAGTTAAATTTCACAAATTAAGTTTCTCAGTCTCACTAGGCATGCTTCACATATTCTTTATGAAATATCTTTCTTAAGGTAAGATGCAACCAGCCGGGTGCAGTGACTCAAGTCTGTAATCCCAGCACTTTGGGAGGCCAAGGCAAGAGTATTGCCTGAACCCAGGGGTTTGAGACCAGCCTGGGGAGCTTGGCAAGACTTCATCTCTACAATAAATCAAAAAATTAGCCAGATATGTTAGCACACTCCTGTAGTTCCAGCTACTTGGACGGTTGAAGTGAAAAGATCACCTGAGCCCAGCAGGTTGAGGCTGCAGTAGCCATGAGCATGTAACTGCACTCCAGCCTGGGTGACAGAGTGAAACTCCAACTCAACAACAGCAAAAAAAGAAACAATCAGCCACGCACAGTGACTCACACCTGTAATCCCAGCACTTTGGAAGGCCAAGGTAGGAGGACTGCTTGAGTCCAGGAGCTTGAGATCAGCCCTTCGTAATATAGTGAGACCTTAGCACTACAATAAACCCAAAATGTAGCCTGTGTGGTAGTACACACCTGCAATCTCAGCTACTTGGGAAGCTGAGCTAGAAGAACTGCCTAAGCCCAGGTGGTCAAAGCTGTAATGAGCCACGATCATACCACTGCACTCCAGACTGAATAACAGAGTGAGACTAGGACTTAAAAAAAAAAGTTAAGATAAAACCAAAGGGGTCTGGACAAGTCCCTTAGTATCTCTGGGTCTATAAAAGAAAATGAATTAAATCTCTACGCTTCTTTCCAGTCTTCAATGTTCACATATCTTGGATTTCCTCAATTCTCTTTGCCAGTTTCTGAACATAAAACTGGAAGTTAAAAGATGTGGACAAAGTGAGTACTGAGACAACCACTAACACAGAACAGAAGAGACTGGTCTGGTTGCGGGCAATGGCTCATACCTGTAATCCCAGCACTTCAGGAGGCCGAGGCGGGAGGACTGCTTGATTCCAGGAGTTTGAGATCAGCATGGACAACACAGCAAAACTTCATCTCTACAAAAAATTTAAAAATTAGACTGATATGGTGGTGTGCACCTGTCACACCATCTACTCAAGAGGCTGAGGCAGAAGGATCACCTGACCCCAGAAGGTCAAGGCTGTGGTGAGCCATGATTGTGGCACTGTACTCCACGTGGGCAACATAGTGAGACTATGACTCAAAAAAAAGAGATGGGGCCGGGTGCGGTGGTTCATGCCTATAATCCCAGCACTTTGGGAAGCTGAGGTGAGAGGATTGTCTGAGTCCATGAGTATAAGAACATCCTGGGCAACGTGGCAAGACCTCATCTCTACAATAAATCAAAAAATGTAGCTGGGAGTGGTGGCACATGCCTGCAGTTCCAGCTATTTTGAAGGCTGAGGTGGAAGGATCACCTGAGCCCAGCAGGTTGAGGCTGCAGTGGCTGTGAGCGTGCCACTGCACTCCAGCCTGGGCAACAGAGTGACACTGCAACTCAAAAAAAAAAAAAAAAAAGAGAGACAGGTCTGTGCATGAAGGTGTTATATAAAAAAAAAAAGAAGTGTCTGGGAAAGGAATATAGATGCTGTCAAACCAGGAAAAAAAAAAGTGTGTGAATAAGACAGGATATAGGTACCACAATCACAACCAAAAAAGGCTGAGTAACACTGTTCAAAATCCTACCAAATTAAGATTCCCATACTCCATGGTATCTTGATAATGAAGAATACTGTTAATGTATGTAAAATCTTAATGATATTTTTAAAAATGAGTACAAGATACAGAAAATCATGTTAAAAGTGACCTTTCTTGAAACTCTTATTCATTATCAGTGGGAGTGAAATGATACTACTTTGAGAAAACATCTTATGGTTTCCAATAACACTAAACATACACCCACCCCATGACCTAGCAATTACATCTTAGGCATTTACCAAAGACAGATGTATTGGGAGCCAGCCTTGGAGGCCCACCTGATTGACAGGGTCCTGGTGGGCCGAAGACCCTGGGCCACAGGGTGAGCCCAGAAAGCTGAGGCCCTTCTGTCTTCCACCTTTGCTGTTTAGTACCGCTGAAGAATTCTGTGTAGTCGTGGAAGAAGAAAATGGCATGTTTATGCAAAGTACTCACAGCTAACCTGAGAATGTCATGGTTCATTTTTCCATTTCCCACTATGCCATTTGACCTTTTCTAACATATGCAAGGGTTAAACTCTGAAGCACATCAAGAATGCTTTCTTTCACTTGGTTATAAGTTACTAGATATTGCATAAGTAATAAATGATATAAGTATATTCACTCCTTATTTGATTTAGGATTATGCAGTTTAGTGTTTAGACATAAGGTTTTTCAGAAGCACAAGTTTATAGTAAGTTCATTATGAATTCATTATAAGTTCTAACACTTATCTAGGAGTTATGTAGGTGATTTATAACACTCTTTTCACTGACTTAGGATAAAGATTATCATTAAGGTTTTTACTTAATTCAATAGTTAAAACTCTAAGTTAACATTTATAGAGTGGGTTTTCACTGAACTCCTAATATACTAATCAGACACTTTTATGAAAAATTAGCTAAAGACAGAAAGCAACCTTGGGAGCCTGGGAAACATTACCAAAAGCTTCTTTTGAGTTCTCTTTAGAAACAAGCACTGCAGGATAAGAGAAAAGTAACAAAGACATCTGGACAAGGGAGGCAATTACAAGGCTCTGAAGGTCATAGAAGCCTAAGATGGGAAAACTCCTGACACATGAAGAAATGTACACTTGGAAACTTTCTTGAGACATTTCAAGGACTGTAATTCAGGACTTTGGACTAAAACTATCATTTTTGGCTTTATGAATAAGACTTGTTGTCTGAATGCTTATAGGGATCTTGGTTTGTTTGTTGCTAAGACCACTGGATGGTAACTTTTAAAGCATATGTATGTGAAGGAATTTTCTTTGTCTTACCCCTTTACAAATGGTATAAAAGCCTTCCCTTAGCTAACATTAAACGTAATCTGTTCAGGAAGCAGGTGTCTGAGTATAATGTTTTCATGTTTTGCTTATCCGTCTCTCCTTCAGGAAAGCCCATTACCCTTGTGGGACTGGACCCCCGCTACAGATGACAGCATATATTCATTAAACAAACTTCTACAGTTTTGTTCATGGCACCTTATTAAAAATATACAAAAAATGAAAATAGCCCATGTGTTCATCATATGGAAAAACAAAAAATAAACTGTGGTAAATTAATATGATGAAATACTATTTGTTAATACAAAAAGAACAAGTCATTAACACATATAACAATACGTATGAGTAGGGCACAGTAGCTAAAACCTATAATCTCAATACTTTGAGAAGCTGAGGCACGAGGACTGCTTAAGGCTAGGAATTCAAGACAAGGCTGGGCAACATAGCAAGATCCCATCTCTGTAAAAAATAAAAAACACAAAAAGGAACTAAGACCTGCTGCTGGCTTGAAGGTGGAGGTGACCATGTAATGAGAAATACAGGCAGCCTCTAGAAGCTAAGAATGGACATTCTTTTACCATAGAAAATGCCCTCAGCCAGGTGCAGTGGCTCACACCTATAATCCCCGCACTTTGGGAGGCAAAAGTGAGAGGACTGCCTAAGCCCATGGGTTCGAGACCACCCTGGGAAACTTGGAGAGACTCATGTCTATAATAAATCAAGAAATTAGCCAGGCATAGTGGCATATGCCTATAATTTCAGTTTCTTAGAAGGCTGAGGTATAAGGATCACCTGAGTCCAGCAGGTCTGGGCTGCAGTGGCCATGAGCTTACCACTGCACTCCAGCCTGGGCAACAGAATGAGACTATAACTCAAAAAAAAACAAAAAGAAAAGAAAAGAAATAAAAGAAAATGTCCTCTACTGCTCTGATGTTTTTTTCATCATAGACAAAGTTTCGCCTGTCTTAGAACTTGATATAGATACAGTCATACATCATATATTCTTTCTGTGTAGGATGAGTTTCATCTAGGATTTTGTATTTGAGATTTCCACACATTGTTTTGTTTTAAGAGACACAGGATCTCACTCTGTCGCCCAGACTGCAGTGCAGTAGCTTTATCATAGCTCAGTGCAGTCTCAAACTCCTGTACTCAAATGATCCTCTTGTCCCAGGTTCCTGAGTAACTAGTTCTGTGGTAGGCATGCACCACCACACCTGGTTTGTTTTCTATTTTATTCGTTATTTTTGCTGGCCTCAAATGATCTTTCTGCCGTAGACTTCTAAAGCATTAGAGTTACAGGTGTGAATCACTTCACTTGGTCAGAATGTTCAGTATCTTGATAGGGGTTTGGGTTACACAGATGTGTGCATGTGTCAAAAACTCATCAAATGGTAAACTTAAGATCTATGCGTTTCATTGTATATAAATTTTACCTTGAAAAAAGCCATAAACATTGGTAAATATTGAACTCTAGTTAAGGATATGCATGTAGGGGTAAAATATGCTACTATATTCAACTGGTTCTGAAACGCATCAAAAAAAACAAGATGGACAGACGTGTGATGAGGCAAATACAGTAATCTATCTATTGCAGAATTTAAGTAGTGAATTAATAGGTGTTCACTGAAATTTTTCCCACCATTTCTATATGTTTCAACTGTTTTATAATACAATGCTAGGATGAAAAAAGGGACCTTTCCCACCACCACATTTCCTGGTATGAAATGGATGAGGGGGCTACTGATGCGCATACCCCAGGTGGTCTCTAAGCCAGTTCCTGCCTTGGTGGTCAGCTCCCAACAAAGCATCCTGGATAGATGGACTGCTGTGCTGCAGGTTTATCTGATGAGTCTAGCAGCTGATGGAGTAGAGAAAAAGGATGTCTCAACAAATGAAACACTCAGTGAGATATCCAAGGCCCCAAAAGGGTTTTATGTGGAAACCATTGTCACATATCGAGAAGATTTGGCTCTAGTTACTGAAAAGATCCTCAACTATTAGAAATCATGAACTAGTGGCCCTGGTGCAGAATCATGGTTGACTACTGAATTCTGAAAACCAGGAATTTGGTTCAGCATTTAAATTCGATATACGCCTTGATTTCCATTTTATGCTTGTGAAAAGTGTGTATTTAATTTTGCTGTAAAATAATATCACTGATAATATGCAATAAATATTTTCTCGAAGGAAAAAAAGGAAATGCATGAGGGGAGAATCCAAAAAACCCAGGATTTATTTATTAAAAATTGTGTATTTATTCTTGCATGTTTAAACTTTAGGCCCTTCAAAGTATTCTCCGTTAGATGCACTATACCTATCAAGATGCTTTTTCCACTGCTCAGAACAGTTTTTGAACTCGTCAGTTTTGATGGCTTTTAGTGCTTCTGCCATTTTTTTGTTTTGCCTCTTCCACATCGGCAAAATGTTATCCTCTGAGGAATGTTTTCACCCAAGAACAAAAGAAGTCACTTGGGGTGAGCTCAGATGA
>NW_006952166.1:0-711 GCF_000164805.1 Carlito syrichta | reverse complement strand
GCTGCCTCAGTAAGCTTTTATAAAGATATACTCTTCCATTGTCTCAAAAGGAGATTCATAGTTTATTAATTCCTCACAGGAGCCCTGTTTGTGTGTTCAGTGTTTTGCACCTGAGGATCACTAGGTTGACTGACTTGGCCAAACTCACACAACACTTTCCTACTGCTTGCTTCAAGTCAAAGACATCTGCCTTCTTTTCAGCAAGTTGCTTTTACATCTCCTGACTTCATCAGCAACAAGAAAAGCAAATGGCAAGCACATAGAAAGGTGTCCCCATGGACTCACTATAGCCATGATTTGGACAGAAGCTATAAGCTGTTATCTGAAAAAGATGGAGATGAACATCTGAAGATGATTGATAACTTTTACCAGAGAAGTTCAAGTTGAAGTGGTGCTGGGTGCCTTGCAGGAATCTGGGAAGGGGAAGAGAGCACTCAGGGAGTCAGAGGCAGCCCCTAACATGAGTATGTAGTTGGCAAAGGTGAGCAACACAGGAGAAATGTGCAAGTGAGAAAAAGAGTTCAGAGAGAAGTGAGGAGAGTAGGAAATGAGGAGCTCAGGAAGGAAAGGGGAGAGGAAGAGGATGATAGGAGGGGTGATGGGGCGAGAAGAAGGGAAACAGAAAGCAAGAGAGAGAGAGTTAGAAAGAGATGATGAGCCCTCCCTGAGGAATTTTACATCCACTTTCTCCAAGACAGCGTTCTTTCTCAG
>NW_006952164.1:0-1110 GCF_000164805.1 Carlito syrichta | reverse complement strand
AAGGATGGCATATCTATAACATTTAATCAGAATTAATTAGCAGAAAATATAGAGGGTAACAAAAAAATGCTCAATTTTTAAGAAAGGAAAACGATGTATTAAATTGTAATACTTATTTTGTTCTAAAAATGTTAAGATTTATTATGCATTTTGTTGTTCAAATAGCACTTAGGTTCACAGTTGCTCAAGGTTTAGTTATCTAAGGATGATATGCATCTGGAATCTCAGCAAGTTATAATTTCTGCAGAATAAAACATTCACCATTTATGTGAGAAACATACTAGTTGTCAAAGATGAAAGAAGAATTATACCATGTATTCTACCGTATTAATGGGGAAAGAAGTTATCATTGAAGTAGTATACACTTAGTTTAATGTCATTCCTTGCATGATGAACATTTGTATACCCAACGCTGAATTGTACCCATGTTTAAAATAAAAAAAATTTAAAAAGTAAAATAAAACAAAGTCAGTTGCATGCTTTACAACTTTCATTTATTTATATATTTATTTATGTACATATATCTTTTAATTTTTATTATAAAGCTGCAGGGTACAATTCAGGGTTAGATATACAAATATTGATCATGCAGGGACCTGGGTTGATGAGTTATGCCCCTCCCTCCCTTAGCAGTGTCCCTCCACTGCCAATTTCACCCCACCCACTTGCCAGTTTTCCAGTACTGCCAATCAGTTTCTTATAGCATTATAATTGTTCAAGATCAGCTGATGAGTGAGAACATATGGAACATGTGATAAATCACTGAGAATGATCGACCCCAAATCCGTCCAAGTGGCTGCAAAATCCATATATGTGTCCTTCTTTGTGGCTGCATAATATTCCATTGTATGTATGTACCACATTTGTTTTTTCCCATCCAGCTTCGATGCACAACATGGTTGGTTCCATGTTTTTTCTATTGTGAATAGAGAGGCAACAAACATCCTTCTGCAGGTATCTTTTTTGTAATATGATTTGAATTACTCCAAGTCTATTTTTTATAAAGAAATTCCTGGGTCATGTGGAAGGTCAATTTTCAGTCCCTTTATAAACTGCCCCAGTGTCTTCCAAAGAGGTTGCACTAGTTTGCAGTCCACCTGCAGTGTAAAA
>NW_006952163.1:0-376 GCF_000164805.1 Carlito syrichta | reverse complement strand
TTCCCACTGACAGAACGGTCAAGTCCAGGCCGGGCACTGTTACTCACAACCATCAGCCCTACGCCCTGGGAGACCATGGTGGCAGGCTGCCTGAACCCAGGGGTTGGAGTCAAGCACAATCTCATCTCAGCAAGAGGTCCCCAAAATTGAGTCAGGCATGGTCTTCCCTGGAGTCCTAGCTGCTCAGGGGCCAAGGCTGGAGTACCACCTGAGCCCCTCAGGTGGTGTCCCCAGGAGACACAATTGTTCTGCCGCTCCCCATCCTGGGTGATGGAGACTCTGTCAACAAAATAGATGCCTCCCACTTGCATCATGGCCAGCTTCCATGACTCCCCAGGATTGATCTGCGTGGGTGTGGGACAATGGAGAGATTGAG
>NW_006952162.1:0-394 GCF_000164805.1 Carlito syrichta | reverse complement strand
CCTTGAACCCAGACACCCTGTTTGGAGGGGTGCAGAGATGGGGTTTTCCTGCATTGCCCAAGCTGGCCTGGGGCTCTTGGGCTCCAGCCAAATTCCCACCTCGGCCTCCCAGCGTCCTGGAATTCCAGGCATGGGTTGCCACACCAGGCCTTCTTGTTTGATTTCAATGAAGAATTGAGTCTGAGCTTGGGTGGCTAGCCTCATCATCTCAGTGCTTTTGGAGGCTGAGGCCTGTGGTCAGCCCAAGTCTGAGGGCTGATACAAGCCTGGGCACCTCGGCAAACCTTGTCTCTACCCTCCATCCCAAATGAGCAGGATGTGATGGAGTGTGCCTGTCAGTTTGTCTATTAGAAAGGCCAGGGAAAGGTTTCCCAGTGCCCGGCAGACTGAGGCT
>NW_006952161.1:0-2466 GCF_000164805.1 Carlito syrichta | reverse complement strand
TTTTAGAAGAAACAATGTAGAAACAAAGATGAGGTAAGATAGACACTTGAATACCAAGGCAGTTACAGAATTTCTTGTTTATCTCTTTTGAGAGATTTACTTTATACCTTCACTATAGTAATGTCTACAATTTAAAGATGAGAGAATATGACTTAGTGTTCCTGTTCAGATTTTCTAGCCAGCTGACTTCACTGTTTTCTTTTTCTATTTTATTTCTATTTTTTAATTTTAGAGTTGTGGGGTACAAGTGAGGATTTACTATGTAAGTAAGTAGTATGCAGATGAGGAAGTCTGGACTTGTAGCAGACCCTTTCTCTCCCTGACAGTGGACCTAGGTACCCACTGTGTTGCCATGTGCCCCCTTCCCCTCTCCCTCCCCTATCAGTGTCCAGCATCTGCTTTCTTAAACTGACTTCCCCAGGCACAGATGTAAAAGGTAATAGCCGGTGGCCCTGGGCCCTCCATTGGTGGATTTGTAGACCACTGAAATTCACTTGAGAGCTCATCAAGAGGTAACAATTTTTGAAAAACCCAAACCTACAAAAAAGGAACTCCTCTGTACTCTAAAAATATGTCACAATATGTTAGAATTGTGGTAATCAAAACACATGCCTCCTGGGCATCTTGTCTGGTTGTACAAGTAACCCAGCATGAGGAAAGGATGGGTCTGCATCAGGTGCAGTTGCTGGGTTTTGGAAAGTGTCCTTCTTTTGTTTTTATCAGCAGAGCACTTCTATTGAGTGTGCTGTGTGCCAAGAGAACAGTTGTTGGTGGTATTCACAGTGATGCATGTTAGCACGGGTGCCAGAAAGACTCAAGTGATGACGGGCTCCAGCTCTGCCTTCCACCCATCGCTTTCTGTGCTCTCGGTGACTGGAGAGATGCTAGCTGTGTGGGCTAGGCTTTCTCCAATGGACTAGGTATGTCATTTCCAAGGGCTGTGGAGCTTCCTGGAATTGTGCATGCTATAAAAGCTCTCCCAGAATAATGAAATGCCAAAGCACTCAAATCACCATGTCTCTGTTCACTGACTCCTGTGCCTTTCTTGCTGTGACCATACGTGAGGCTTAGAACCATCACAGCTGTTTAGGTTATGATCTTGGAGTCAAGCAGATCAAAGTTCTGTCACGTAGTAGTTGGTGACTTTGAGCAATTTTGGTATCTCTCTGAGCTTCTGATTTTCTCATCTGTAAAGTAAGTGGAAGTAATACAACTTATCTCGTGGGATTGCTGGGATGATTAAAATAACACATGGCACTTAATGTGTGTGTGTGTGTGTGTGTGTGTGTGTGTGTGTGTGTGTGACAGAGAGAGAGAGAGAGATTGGTAGTTGCTATTATTTGAACTGTGGGTGTGAGAGAGAGAGAGAGAGAGATTGGTAGTTGCCATTATTTGAACTGTGGTGCCTAAGAAGGGGAGCTATTTTGGGAGAGGTGGGATCTTCTCAATGTTTCTAGTCCCCCTCCATGATGGGGACATGCATCTGTCTCTGTCACTAGTCTGGAAACAGATAACAGATCTCTTGTCTGATACAACTATCTTTGTGTTCCCTTGGTCTGCCAGCGTGGGGTAGAGGCCACTCCCTGCATTCCTCTTTCTCCTTGTACCCCCATCCCAGACAGTGTCTGGGGACTCCCCTTCCTGGCAGTCCCTTTAGCCCAGAGCTTGCTGTTCTTTGAAGGGAAGACTTTGATTCTCTTTTCCAGGCTGGCTGAGAAGCAAGCATGGCCATAGTCCCCTGTAGATAATGTCTGTCATCTTCTTTGAATCATTCTGAAATTTATTGCAACACTTCTTTAAGCTCGGTGACTTTAATTTGGACCACAACCTATTACATGGCATGGTGTCTCAGCTGTTGGTGAGAGATACAATGGGTAAGTGAAAGAGAGAGAGAGAAAGAGAGGAATAGGTGCCAATTGGTGAACAGGGTAATCTAAAAGCAAGTTCTGCATAGCAATGTGAATACCTGAGAGCCATGATCCTTAATAGTTTGAAAAAAATTAATAATCATTATTTATTTTCATTATGTTGACTAAAGAAAAAGAGCTCCACAAAGTCTTCCCAACTCGTGGGGTCATGCAGAAGATAGAATAAGAAGGTAGGTGTGGGTAAAAGAAGTAGTAAAGTGTCGCAAAGACTTTAAAAAGCTTTTGTAAGTTCTGCATTTATACCCACATTTCATAAATTAAGAAGTGTTGCATTACTTTATTCATTCATTAGTTCAATGGATATTTATTATATTATATATGTAAACTATTCACAAGCTCATCCCTGCCCACTGCCTGTTGGTGTACATGATAAGGATAGCACCATGCACAGTTGCTGGGAACTACATCGACTGGACGAGTGTTTCTCCTCCTGCAGTTACTGGCCAAGTGACCTTGGGCAAGTTCCACAACCATGCTGTGTTCTAGGTTCTTCATTTATAAAACAAATGATGATAGTACCTATCTCAGAGGGTTCTTG
>NW_006952160.1:0-795 GCF_000164805.1 Carlito syrichta | reverse complement strand
TTTTATACGCTTTATTGCTGATGATCAGCTTTATATATTAGCCTTAGGAATTAGAAACTTTTATAGGAATTAAGATAGATACATAAGGTTTTAGAATAGCCATTTTGTTAAGAGATTGTAATCAATTGTTCCTAGAAATGGCCCAGCGTGATCTTTGGACTGGGACACATTCTTTAGGAACTGGTTTGAGCTGTAACTAAGAGTTTTTATAGTTTAGGTAGTTAGCATTGAATAGAAAGGTGTTAGGATTTGAGTCAGTCATTAGGTGTTGGGTATGCATAAGTTTTAGAAGTTATTGATTATTAGGATTTTATGATGTTAGAATTGTTGTATTGCCTTTGAGGAGCATAACCCAAGCATAAGGAACAGTGAGATAATTTTGGGATTGTCCTTCCTCATGCTTAGGAAAACACCTGGTGGGTGGGGGATGACCCTCATCCACCTGGCTTTGTGTTCACGTGAAAGCCTTGTGATTTAATATGTCAAAATGTGGGATAAAAGACTCATGGTTGGTACCAATAAACGGCTTTGGCTCATTTCACTGGACAGTTGTCCACTTTCTTTCTTTCTCTTTATATCTATCCCTCCATCTTTCATTCTTTTAATAACTATCTCTGCTACAGAATCGTCTTCTGCACTAGACAGAGTCCAGTCTCTTTTTTTCTTCCCCTTTCTCTTTCTTTCTCTTTATTTCTCCAGAATAGTCACTGATGCTACCTGACCTTCCAGGGACCCTGTGAACCTCTGCAGGGGCTGGTTCCCCGTATGCTTACAGTAATCAACACAGCCTGGTAT
>NW_006952159.1:0-717 GCF_000164805.1 Carlito syrichta | reverse complement strand
TAGAGTATAAGCACAGTCTCCCCATTTCAGGAAGCCAGCACCTTTCCAGATGAGTGATCAGTCCTTTTCCGTAGCATTGAAGGGGCAAGCAGGTACACTGAGAGGCAATGGAGCTCTAGTCACATGGCTAGGGGTGATTCCTCCAGGCATTAACATCTCCAGTTGTTGGGAGCCAGCTACGGAGGCCAACTTAATGTTAGAGAAAAGGAAGTGCCGTAGACCCCAAGACTGCTAGAATGTGTTTGAGAGTTGTTGAACCATTCCCTTCCTCCTTTTTCATTTGGGACAAACTACCAAGAAAAGCTCCAGCTGGCTCTAACAGAAAACTCTGAGACTGGAACGTACACAGCTGACCGAGGAGTCTATTGTTCTCATTCCCCACGGCTTATGGTCTTTTACTTTATCACAATTTAAGTTTGGCTTTGAGTCACATTGAGGAGCCTTAATACAGGTCACAGGTTCTCTTGATGCAACCTTTAGAAATTTATATATATAGGTTTTAGAAAATAGTTTATATAGATTAAGAAAAATTAAGTAATCATTTTATTATAGAAGTGTGGTTAGTTCAGTTTAATTTAGGGGGGCCAGTGAAGTTTGTATTAGGATGGCTAGTGCTGGGAGAGAGTAACCATAACACCAATTGTTTTATAAAAACCAGTTTGAAATAGCATAAAATAATAAAAGGCAATATATCATTATGTTGGTTTTAGGCATAAA
>NW_006952158.1:0-4657 GCF_000164805.1 Carlito syrichta | reverse complement strand
GCCCTTTTTGAAAATGTAGTCTCTCTCTCTCTTTTTTTTTAAACTGTTATTGTTTGCTATGTGTTGGCAAATTGTATGGTGGACTTTCATTGATCTTAGTGGTCAATAAAACTAGGTTTAGATTGCAAAGTTTTATAGTCTCAGTGTTTTTAACAACATGGTCCATCTGGTAACCTGCTGAATTTGCTGTTGTCACAGGTGAGCTCCCACTGGATGAATCCCAGGAGAAAGCCGGCTTTGATGCCAAATTGACGAGGTTTCAGAATCTGCCACTTCCTTCTCTTTTGATCTTATTTTTTCTTTTCTTTTCTTTTTTTTTTTTGGTCTGGTATTTGCTTGTCTCTTTTGCACTCTTTGATGTTAATTACCTGGCAATGAGTTCATTCTTCTCTCATTGGCATTCTCTTTGTCTCTGTTAGAACTTGCAGTCACTGTGTTCTGAATTTGGAATATCTTTGTATCTGACTTGAATTTTTGATACGTTTGAAGTTTTCTATTTGTAAATATTTGTCTCACTTTTGCTCTGACAGTTCAGTTAATAATGAAAGGGATATGAAAAGCATCCAAACTGCTATCTTTTAAAATATGTAAGCCCAATACTGGTTGGGTGCTTGCTGAGTCATATGGAAAGTCCAGGGTCCTTCAGGAGAAAAAGCCCAGTCACCCTTGGGACAGTGGTCAAGGGCTGATGAATTTCTGCCAATACAAATGAGACCAGAAATACCAATTCTCTGATAGAATTTCTTAATTTGTAAATATTAGCCTCAATTCAAATGTTTAAAAAAAGAAAAAAAAAAAACGTCACATAGGCCAAATTATATAATAGCAATCCAAATCTTGCCTGGGCTTACCATTTTATAATTCTGCTTTACTGTTTGACTTGATAAATGAGTAAGTCTGTCACATCTTTGGAACTTCTCGTCTCTATAACTTTAATGTGCTTGTAATACATATGATGTCATCTTTCCCCCTCTACTTTGGAGTCATATATTGTGGAGAAGTTGTTGCTTATATATATTTTTTTACCCAAAATTACCTCTTCTTCATTTCTTCTGTAATTCATTCATAAGTTTCCAATATCCCCTCATTTCTCCATGGTAATTATCTTTATTATTTATTTATCTATTTTTGCTGGAGACAGAGAGTAGGTGATATCTTACCCAGACACAGCCCCACATTAAGTAAGAGGAAGCGTTGTTCTCACAGTTCTTCTTGTCACAGATTGCCTGCGTTGCCTTGCCGTGTTTATGCCCAGCTTCCAGGTGGATGCTCCAGGCCCATGTCCTTCCCCCTACACTCTGGATTTGGCTTCTGATCCAGATCTACACACTACAGTTGCCTCTTACATCTCATCTGGGTTGGGTCTCTCTAGTTCAACCCACAGTACCCTCCCTTGGGCAAGATTCTGTCTTAGTGACAATAGTAGAATTTATTGATTATTTTTTATATATTTGGCACCATGATTAGAGCTTCCTTTCATTGTGTTTTCATTCATCTTTGAATTGGATACTATTATTTGCTCCGTTTTACAGCTGAAAAAAAAATGACAGCGTACAGAGGTTCAGCAGCTTGACAGGTCTCACAGCCACGAGGTGAAGGGATGGAATTCCACATCCTTTAATCCAGAACCCCATTTCTTAATCACCACACATCTCTAGCTTCTTTTATTTCTGGTTCTATTGATTTGTATGTACTAGCAGATTTTGCACCATGGACTGTATCTTTCTATTTTGGCTGTCCTTGCTGTTTCTGGTTCAAATATGACCAACTGCCAGACCTATGGTCCTTTTTCTAAATAGGTGTCATTCCACAGACTCACAGTCATCAGGTGCTGACACAGCACAATTGGCCTAACGCATATTTTATAATTATTTACTTGAATGAATTTACTATATATATATATATTTTTTTGAGTTGGAGTCTCAATCTGTCACCCAGACTGGAGTGTAGTGGCCACTCCCAGCCACCGCAGCCTCAACCTGCTGGGCTCTGGCGATCCTTTCGCCTCAGCCTTCCAAGTAGCCGGAATTACAGGTATGCGCTACCATGCCCGGCTGATTTTTTGATTTATTGTAGAGATGAGGTCTCGAACCGGCGGGCCCAGGCAATCCACTCACCTCGGCCTCCCAAAGGCGGGGGATTACAGACTGAGTCACCAAGTCCGGCTAATTTACAATATTTTTACCTTAGGTCCTTTGGCTGGTGGGGTAAAGTATGTACATTTCAGCACTCATGGAAAAAGCTCAAGGGAAATCGGTATCCCCTTGTCCATACACCTGGGCCAGCATGACTCTACTGTGGAAGTAGCATTTTAGGGAGCCCCACTGTGGCCATCCTCTGATCACATCACTCCTCAAAAAGAAAGGTGCTTACGAGTCAAGGGAAGATGACTGAAGATACCACCACTTTTCTAGACCAGGATCTTCCCACACAACACCCTAGAAATTCCCAGGCTCAACAACCCTGAAACCTTTTTGAGGGTCTACATTCATCTCTGTCTTTAACTGTCCTCCTGAAGGGGGTCCAGGGGTAGTGGCTTAAGGTGTTGAAAAATCTGAATATGTGGTATTTGCTGTGAAGGCAGGTTGAGACGGCATATCTATCTGTCACGTGAGGGGAGTAGAACATATTTTATTCTGTAGTTCCCTAGCTTGATTTGTAACTCTTTAAATATTTAGATTCATGGTATGTGGTTCTCTATTTGTGTTCTTGCCTCAGGCCCTACAAATACCCTAGTGAGGCCCAGCTAACTTAATATTATTTTATTGATGATTACAGTAATTTAGGCCAAATTTAGCCAGCCTCCAAATGTTTTATTAGCCACTTTCGCTAGAAGTAGCAGGTTAATTAAAACCTACTATCATCCCCTTAATAGCAGTTAATAGAAAACAAGAAGATATGCTATTTGTTTGCTGTTTTAGTTCATGTTAATACAATGATTTTTTGTATAATACTCATATTAAAATATTACTACCATCATATTCAAAATAATTAATTGACTTTTAATACATATTTAAGAGGAGCCTTTTTGTCCCATTTTATTGAATTACAAATTGAAGAAATAGAAAATTAGTAAGGCCATAAATCACAATATTAAATTTAAAACTAGAAGGAGAGTGGCACCAAATGGTGTGATTTCAAGCATTGTACACAGGTAGAGCCAAGATTCTGTAGTAATATCTCCAAGGAATAATTCATTTTTCCTCCAGAGAAAAAATCCAGTCACCAGATGATTTCTGGTCAAATGACAGCACACACTGAGCTCAAATTCTTTTTATGATACTTAGTGGCTTCTGGGAAATAGGGATTATTTTTCCTTTGTGTCTTGGTTTTATATTTGTGATGCAGGAGATGATAATTTCCATCACAGGGCTGTTGGGGGGGTAAACAAAACTGCAAAACGACATACATAATATAAACTCTTTATTCTGTCTTTTTTTCTTCTTACTTCCCAGTTTCATTTTCTTTCGCCTTATTTTTTTTTTCAGTTTATTTTCCTAGATGTAGGTCCTCTACTTTAGCTTTGTAATTTAGTTTCCAAAGAAAAAGGATTGATAATTAAACTATCATATGATCTGGAAAGATGCTTCCCTAACAATCTGTGGTTATTTTATCACCAAATGAATAGTTTTATTTTATCTGACCAGTCCTTTAATTATGTCTGAGTTCTAAGAGAGCTGTCCACTTGACAATACCAACCAAAAGTAAGGTTAGCAGAAAAGGGTGCTCTCTGAGATGGGGAATACATTAGGAACTTTTTTTAAAGTGTTATTTTTTTCTTATTTTAGAGATGGGGGCTCACTATATTGCCTAGGCTGGTCTTGAATTCATGAACTCAGGCTATCCTCTTGCTCAGCTTCCTCATTAGCTGAGATTACAGGCTTGAGCTACTGCACTCAGCTCTGGGAACTTCTTAAGGGAAGAAAAGCAGGATGCAGATTGATACTATTTATAACGCACAGAAATGTAACTTATTCATTTACTCAAGAAATGTTTATTAACTGTGTTTTAAGTGCCAGGCATAATTCTATAGAAATATTTGGATGGAAGGAAGAAAATCTCAACCTTTATTATGAACTTAAATTATGAGCTGGAATGGAGATCATAAGCTAAACAATTTAAAAATAAGTTAATGTAATTATATATTATAATTTGATAAGTGATTTTTTAAAAACTATGAATAAATATAAATCAGAACATGCATTTTTAGAAGCAAATACAAGAACTCTTTTTTAAATCACGTATTCTTTCTATTGCCTCAGTTTCTTCTTAAAATACTTCTTTGCATGTTGTTCAACATTCAGACAGTTAAAAGAGAGTATACAGGCCAGCTGCGGTGGCTCAACCTGGAATCCCAGCACTTTGGGAGGCCAAGGCGAGAGGATTGCCTGAGCCCACAGGTTCGAGACCAACCCAGGCAAATTGGCGAGATCTTGTCTCCACAATAAATCAAAAATTAGCTGGGCATGGTGGCATGCATCTGTAGTTCCAGCTACTTGCAGGGCTGAGGCAGAAGTATCACCTAAGTCCACCAGATGGAGGCTGCAGTGACCAAGAGCATGCTGCTGCTCTCCAGCCTGGGCATCAAGAGTGAGATTCCAACTCAAAAAAAAAAAGAGTATACAGTGAAAAGTGAGGCTTCCTTCCACCTTTATTC